>NC_050182.1:24072155-24237155 GCF_008315115.2 Sander lucioperca | reverse complement strand
GCTGTGTCACTCACCGGCCTCTGCACGCTGAAAAACCTCCAGAGGCTTGACACTAAGAAATGTGTGACGGGTTCGGTCTCTGCTGGGTTATGTCAAGTAAATTTATACCTTCATTACAAGCAGCTTTGATTGTCTGCTTGTATCATGTGTTTGGACAGTGGTGTTTAATGGGTTGTCACAGCTTGCCCAGACAGGATTAATACCCCACTTGCTTCTCCACTTCATTTTTCTTTTCCTTACTTACAGCATGTTCTTTCATATCAGATTTCAGTCTTTGTCAGACGAGAAACACTTTAACTCTGTGTTTTTTTTACCAGTGAGTGTGGCTGCATGTTGTTTGTTTACAATTTTTTTTCCCTCTTTTTCTGTCTGACACATTTGCTGTTGCCTCGTTGGCCGCCTCTGTTCTCCTGTAATCAATCTCTTTTGTAGGTCTCCCTCCGCTCTCTGCCTGGTGCTTTTCTCCCTCCCACCTCCTCCTACTCTTCATTGCCTACTTTCCTTCTAACAGTGCTCTTCTCTTCACTGACATCGCATGCACAGTAGTTCAACCCCCCCCTAATGTCTCTCCTTTTCGCCTACTCCCTCTCCCACACATTGTCCTCTCCGAAAATATGAGAAGGGTGCGTTTCTGTATATGTGATTGATAAGTTATGTAAAGACACTTGCCAACAACAGGCTAACATTGTGATTGCGGCAGCACTCTGAGGACAAATTTTGAGTGAAATGTATTCAGTGGGTGCTGAGCGCAAAAACATGAGTAAATTTGCCATGTTTATAACTTTATTTAGTGCTTTACAATTCTGAATTCTGTTTGTTCGTGCATGTTTGAGAACATCACACACTTGCTCACAGATGCTGCTTAAATTAAGAGAAAAAATTCACAATTGCTTGTTCAGTGCCTGACGTATATTTGTAACTGCTGGGGGTTCATTTACTTGAAATAATCAGAGGCTGTTGAACTTTGAGGTCAGTGTGTTGGATCATGCAGCTCCTGCTAGTGTTGTAATTTGGCGGCAGGGGGTATAGGGAGCAGATGGCACTGACAGACTGTAACTTACCCAACAGAGAAGGGAGGTCAGTGCATGCTGGGAAAGGCACCGGAGACAAAGGGAAGAGAGGGAGGCTGATATGCATGAGGAGCATTCTTAAAACAGGAAATGTATGGTTATGTGGTGACATAAAAGAAGTGAATCATTCCTGCCATTTCATAACTCAGGTCTCATTGATAAGGCATTAGTTGACTGTTGCCCTCTGACCTTGCTTTGTGCAGCACAGTTTGGCTTGCAGAGTGTACACACAAGTCACCTTGGCAATAACAATCACTCTCTCCAAGGCTATGACATCACTCCAAAGAAAAAAGGAGATGAGGAGGTGGTGGGGGGGTCGTCTCTTCCTCTACAAAACCTCTGCAGCATCCTAGCTGATGCCCCAACGTTCTACTTCTGCCAAGAGGACAGACGCAAGCAGAAGAAAAATCATCCTTTCAATTCCATCAGCGAGCGAGGAGGAGTAGGAGGAGTCAGTCGAGTGAGATAGTGATGCTCCCTGCAGGTGCCAACAAGTGAGAGGTAGTCAAGAGACGGAGAACCAGGGGGATGGAGAAGAGTCTGTGAGAGCAGAAGAACACACCCAGAGCTCCGAGAGAAACCAAACAGGTGAGCATGCTCAAATTTCTTTTTTTAAATGTTTGATTTGTTATGTTATATTTTTTATACTATTTATTTTATAGTTATCCATTAAAGTCTGATACATTTAGTAGAAAATACATTTCCATGCTTTAAAGCAACCTCAAGTATAATGAAAAAGTAAGAATCAAAAAATCCTCTTATAAAATGTGTTAAAGTCTCATTTGAAGTCTTATAAATTATTCTAACATAAAAATAATGAAATCCTCTACATTTTTAAGGGATACCATCTAACTAGTATTGGTATTCTTTAAAACCCTATACGCTTAATTTGAGAAGTATTTAATGTAGCAGAAAAATATTCCTCTTAAAAATGTAGAAAACTATATAATGTTTTCTGATTCTGTTTTATCTATTCATTTGTTTGGCTGTTATCTACATTTAAAAGCCTAAGCAGGGACGCGGGCTGCAAATTAGCTCCAGCTTGACGCCCTAAATACATTTTTCATTACTTCTGTTGCATTGCTTATCGGTTTGTCACAATGTTTATCTTTATACAAATAAAAAATTAATAATTATTTAAAAATCCTGAAGTCACCGATTTAGATTTGTTAAAGGTGTCTGCAAAGACCACTTTCATCATTTTCTATCAAAAGATTTTTCAAAACTATTATTTTATATAAATAGTATGTATATGTTTTGAGTTTTTTCATTCAGTTCTTTATTTTATCTTTGCAGCCACTGTATTTTCAGCACAGCTCCAGTTCCATTCTTTTCCGTCACCTCTGCTGCCATGCTGTGTCCTGTGCTGCTTTGTGCCACTCTGCTCCTCCTGACACCTCTGGAGATCACAGAGGCTCGCTCTCTGCACCCTTCTCCTGATGTTGTGGAGGTACGTGGGGAGGGAGGGAGGCGTAGGATAGAAAAGGAAGGAAAAGAGTGGATTGAGGAAAATTCAGAGTGCATGAAGGATATAAGAGAATAGTCCAAGAGGAGGGCAGGGAAAGCAGGAAAGAATAAGACGAGACACTAATGAAATGTATCACTGATTGAATTATTCCCCCTCGTACACTCTCTGACCATTAAATTGAATCTCTTTTTCCCTTCTGTAGTTTATGGAGCAGTTTCTGGAACGCTACAATGAGCTTTTGACCCTCGACGACCTGGAGAACCTGTTGAACAGCCAACCAGAGGAGCAGTCCAACTTCTCCCCGGGGGTCAAAGCGGCCGAGTACCCCAAATGGGCTGATGCACAAACCCAGGCTGAGACCCCCTGGCTGCGCCTGCTGAAGGGGGCTCTGGCCAATCAGAAGCGAGCGGAGCCGGACCGGTCACGGAGGGGATGGAACCGAGGATGCTTTGGGCTGAAACTGGATCGGATCGGGTCCATGAGTGGACTGGGCTGTTAGTGGAGATAAAAATAAAGACTAATGACATCCTTCTTAGAGTATGATAAGGAAAAACACACATGCAAGGGCGTTCACGTGCACTGAAGGATGTTTACATGCGTGTAGACTACATGTAGTATGGTGTAAACTTAAAGCATTGCTAATGTGGTTTCATCCAGCGTAGATCAGATGCTTCACACTATTGTGGCTGTTTTAACAGAGCAGCTGTAGTTTATTCCATGTGTAAGTATTAAACTGAATATTAGAATATGTGAGCTATATATACATTAAATGATCATCTTTGATTTTTGGGCTTGTTTTTTAAGTGGCACATAATGTATTTCTTGCATTTGTCTTCATACAGTAAATGTGATTAGACAATTGTTAATCTGTGGATGGGGATTGTGTGTAAAACAGGTGTGATGGACGTAAATATTAAATAAAGATAGCACCTGTGATTTCTGCTGATTGTTATTTTTGTTTACTTATGATTTGCATGAATAAATGGATTTGACATTAGTGGTGTTCTGGTTTTTTGCTTACAGATATTCAATTACCCACCCCCACAGTAAATCCCCATTTGGTTACTCCCGCGTCATTTCAATTTGTCCTTCAAAGTGCAGCTTCAAATTCTCCTGACAGATGTTTTTTTTTTTTTTTTTTTTTTTTAAAACTCTTGATGTTTTATTACATCTTCCAATGGCTGTTGGAGAAATTCACATTTCTTCCCCCATCATTCTGAAGAATGAGTGGCCAATATTAAAAACAAATGTGTGTAAGATCCTGTGCTGCTTCCGAAAAGGGTTTTACTCTGGCATTACAGCCAAGTTCCTGGGGCAAAAATCTTTAATCCTTTTACAGAGAAACGTCATGAATGTGATGCAATTGCACATTTGGAGGTCTTGTACCAGCAACGTGCCCAGTTTGAGAACAAGACATGAATTCCCTTAAACATGGAGGCAATGCACAAAGTCCATGTTGAAGAAAGGTCTAAACCAAGACTGACTCAAAACAATCTTCACCTTCAGGTCCATTTAGTAGCCAGCTATCCTGGAGCTTTTGATCATATTACATTATTTTAATGTAATATGTATTTTAATAAATAATCGTTGGGCCATTTTTTTCTTCATTTTCAAAGAAAACGGAATCCACAATTCCATGACAACTGAGCTGACTATATCTGGAGAAGAAGATCATGTTATGTGACTGAAAGCTCCAGAATAGCGTCTCAAATGGACCTTAAGGTGAGACTGCTGTTTCCTAGGTCAAGAAGGAGCAAAATAATTAATCTTACATGATTTCCTACATAGTTTGTAGTCTGCAGTGGTGGAATGTAACTAAGCACATTTACTCAACTTTTTTATATCACATTTTTCTTGTACTGCACATACTAAGTGTAAAAAAAAAAAGATAAATATGGTTTTACAGCGGGGAAAATAAGTATTGAACATTTTTCTCAGTAAAGATATTTCCGATGGGGCTATTGGAACGAAATTTTCACCAGATGAATAAATTTAAGGTACTTGTACTTTATTTGAGAATGTTCATATCATGCAGCTTTGTACTTCTACTCCACTACATTTGTCTGACAACTTAAGTTACCCTTCAGATTAGTTTTTAATCCTTTTCCTGTCCAGTGAAAACCATGTCGCTCCAGATGATTTTTAATGTTTGTGAAGTGTTCCTTTATGTGTTGAGGAAATTCTCCTACTTCCTAAGCTAAATAAACTATTTTAAAACCTTCGTAAATCAGTGTCACAAAGCTAAAACAGGCCTGTTTTCTAATGAAAAGTTGACTTTTTAGAGATACGTGGTTCTCACAGGACAGCATATCTCTAAAAAATATGTTTTTATAGATTATGATGCATTGCTGTAAATTAAACTACCCAGCAGTAAATAAAGTAGTTAGAATTAGCACAACCTTAAACATCTACAGCAGTAAAATGCACCATACACATTAATGCAGCAGTAATATTAATCCAGAAACATCAGCTAGAATACTAAAACACTGACAGGGAACAGTTTACTATACAATAAGTATTTTTACTTTAAGTACATTTAGCTTAAAACACTTTAATGCGTGGCTTTTACTTCTAGTGGAGTATTTTCACAGTGTGGTGCTAGTACTTTTTCTGAAGTAAAGGATCTGAGTACTTATTCCACCACCGGTAGTCAGTCTTAGTTATTTATTCTGGTATTTGAGTTGAATTTTGACATTTGACATTACATAAATGTAGATTTCCATTGTAACACTAGATGGCAGCCTCATTCCATCATGTGTGTATTTGTTACTCACCACACAGAGCTGCCCAATGGACTTTGCACTGGACTTCAGTACAGGACACAAGTTGTTTAAATCTGGTTACAGGCCCCTTTTATATGCAGACATACTTGTGATCACTAAACTGCAATCCATACTTGTCGTCGTTACTACACTTTGTGATCAAGTAAACTAGAGTGTCACTTCAATTTTGAGAAATAACACTAATTTACATAAATGCTGCTGTAAATTTGAGGCGTACAGTGAATCTTCCACTGCACTAAAATAATAATTCCCCCAGACGTTTTATTACATGGCCGCTCACCTGTGAGTAGAGTTTGGCCATTGTAATTTAGAAAGAACATGTGATATGTATAAGGCAGCATATACAGTACTGAGAGTATAAAATGGACCAGCCAGTGTCTAATCTTAGCCTGACCTTTACTTCCCCTCTTTGACCTTAAGCTGCAAAGCAGAGGCCAAGACTGGCATGCACTCGGGGTTGTGGTAGTTCAGCTATGCCGGCTCCATTGGACCATTGCCATAAAACACACCAGCACTGTCCAGTTGTGGTGCAGAGCTACACTGCTAACCTTCTGAACGTTATAATAGGACCATATGATCTGCTGAGGTAGAAAAAATATGTTACTGAATGGTCCAGTTAGGTACTGTATGTAATGTGTTGCATGTTCATGGTCTGCTGTGGTGACAAGATGCCATGCTGTGGGTAAGGTTTCATTTGCAGCCAGGGGGGTATTTCCACCAGGACTCTACTTAAATCCTTTGGGTTTAAACGGACATTCACATTATTCTGAATATTCGTTCTCTGAAGTGCTTTCTTTCAAATGCCAACTCTGTTGTTATACAAACGAGTCAAAATATACTCTGACATGTCCCGGTCCTGTAAAGACTTTTAATGTGCAAAACAAACATATTGCCAAGACTTCAAAAGCAGCACTTTTTTTTATTTTTGGGGCATTTTTAGGCCTTTATTTTTAAAAGACAGCTGAAGACTTGAAGGGGGGAGAGAGGGGGAATGATATGTAGCAAAGGGCCACAGGTCGGAGTCGAAGCCGCGGATGCTGCGTCAAGGAGTAAACCTCTATATATGGGCGCCTGCTCTCTACCGGGTGAGCTACCCAGGCACCCCAAGTGTTGCACTTTTACTCAGATGAAGAAAACTGTCTTTCAATGAAATGCTTTTTTTTTAGCATTCATATTCTGTAAGTTCTTGACTCATCTACACATGCGTAATGATCATGCGTTCATGTTGTGTAACCAAGACTCAAATGTTGACTGCTGCTGAGGAGATGGAGAGGCAGAGCAGCTACAGAGAGTCTGAAAGTGAAGGGTCATGGTCTTTGGACATTAAATGTCACAGTCATGAAGACAGAGATTTGATCCCTTGTGTGTCTGTATTTACTGAGAAGGTCAGTGAGGGACCCCTCTCTTTTTTCAGCCCACTATCTGAGGACTTTAATATCTATAGCTAGAAGAAAGAGGTGGAAACAAGAAAGGCTTCATTGTGCTGTAACTTCTGATGAAATAATGTCAAGCCAAACAGAATATTTCAGAGCTTTAGGCCTACAATTAGCAGCAGAAATTCTTCTAAGATTTTTTAACTTGCATAAAGTGAAGTTGCAGAGGCCAGCTTGCATGTCTTTGTGCAGGCTGACGACCTTGACATTTTGAGGGGGCGGGGCGAGGAGGAGTGACAATCGAGAGGGCGTGGCTTTGACCTCGGTCAATCATAAAACCACACAGCTCAACTTTGTTCTTCCCCACTCACAACCGGAGTCGCAAGACAGACTGAGGCTTCTCACTTACGGTAAATACCTTCAATAACTAAATGATTTCAGACAGCGAGGGTCAGGGCCTCAGCAACAGGCGGCATGGCTTGATTTAGATCACTTGGGAACAAACTGCATGGGTTTGATTGAACCCTGTTTGAAAGTACATGTGGTCATAAAGTTTATACAAATTCACTTTGTACTAAATTGCTTTATAGTGCACATATTGAGTAGTTTCTAAACCTTCAGATTAACTTGGACTGTGGTCACAGTCCGTCAGTGGAATACTTTTGCTTGTTAATTTTAAACTCTGCTAATCTCGACGCACAATCTTAGAAACTGTCCCTTATTAAGTGAAACTTAATATATGGCATCATAAATGTCGGTTTATCAGTATGTAACAGAATGCATTATTAAAAACTACTCTCTCTCCCTCTCATTTCTCCTTCCAGAGGATTAAGACAACCCAGTCAAAATGGTGAAAGTTGGAATCAATGGGTAAGAGCTCTTTGTCATTCACTCGCCTAACAGAATCAACCAAACTAACACTCAACTTCAACACACGCTAATTAGGGCCAGTATGTGTTCTCTCTGCACCCACAAATCACAATGCCACACCCCTCTCATCTGTGCACACAGCGGGCATTAGTGATTTACTGTAACAGCTGCCTCGGTTAACTTTTAAAAAGCATTATCTGTGCTTCCTAAAGCTTTTTTATTTGTTTGTTTGTGCATTGAAAAATACAACTATTAAAGACATTTAAATTATATACACACTTTCTTTTCCTACATATACTCAAATAAACCGTCAGTTAAGTAAGCGGAACCAAAGCATGTTTAGGATCTAAAAGCTCATACAAGAACCTCTACTAAAAACCCAAGCTATAATTTCATTAAATAAAAATAATTGGGGATAGAAAGCTACACAGATGATCACGGACACTGTAAGTTAGAACTAAAAAAAACAGTGCATTTGTATCTAAAAGAGAATTTAACCACATTACCAGAACAAGGAAGATGCTAAGACTGTCTGTTAGGATATGAGTGAAATTAATTGTTTTAGAAATAAAAGTAGTTAATTGACAGGCTACTAAAAACACACTTCAAAAGAATCAACAGCATTATATCAGCTTAGTATAGCGAAACTCTATAAAACCTGTTTCACTGAATGCTTAAATGTGCCCAAACTGCAGTCTCTCTGCGATTAATTAATAGAGACAACAAAACAAATCTTTTTTTTTTTCTTTTTTTTTAATGGACATGCACCAACCTTCACCGTCACTTGGCTGTTCTCATGTTATTCTTGAACTCTGAACTTTGGTCCCTCAGCAGATAACAATGTGGGCAGTGGTTTAGGCATTAGGCACATTCACCAGGGGATTGTTTTTTCTGCTGTCTATAGCAAGTAGAAGAGGACCTGCATAACTTAAATGTTATTGAACGCACTTATTGTGACGTTAAATTCTTCCCTCCCTATCTGTTATTATCTCTCCACCCCTCGTCCTCCTCCCCCAGTGTCTGAGCACAGACTGTATCTGTGCCAGGATTTTGGACCTGTGGTTAAAAAGTAACTCAGCCGCTGATCAAACAGTGCATTGCCGTCACCAGGATTACCACATTCAAGCTCCATTTCGACTTTAGCCCCCAGAGAGGAGAGTGAGAGCTGTGCAACCATAAGATGTGCAACACACACACCTCCCTCTGTCCCTCCTCCTGAACCCTGCCCTTTCTTCAGCTGTGCTTTCAGGTCTCCTGGGGACTTTATGTATCCCACACAAAGGACAAAAGCGGTAATGGAAAGTAGGCCATGCTTTGGTTTAAGTTAATGTCAAAATCCCAAGTTTGCATATTCATGACTGATTTTCAGACATTACATTACATGTCATTTAGCTGACGCTTTTATCCAAAGCGACTTACAATTACTATATATCAGAGGTCGCACACCTCTGGAGCAACTAGTGGTTAAGTGTCTTGCTCAGGGACACATTGGTTGATGTATCACCGTGGGAATCGAACCCAGATCTCCCACACCAAAGGCATGTGTCATATCCACCACATGGAGCTTCATTTCACTAATTATGGAACATAATGAGGATCACCCAGTGACTTTGGTCAGAGTTGAATGGTGTCATACCCCCATCTAGAGGCCAGATTAAGAAACAACCCTGTTCACTTTTCAGATTTGGCCGCATCGGGCGTCTGGTGACCCGTGCTGCTTTCACCTCCAAAAAGGTGGAGATTGTGGCCATCAATGACCCTTTCATCGACCTGGAGTACATGGTAAGTGATGATTGTTTGAAATCAACACCAGCCATCTCCAACATGATTGTAAATGTAGTTAAACTTTAGATGATGGTTGGTGGCTTTTTCAGTTCTTTTACACACTTGGGAAGTTATGTGGAAGATGAGAATCACTTACGAATATGATAAATTTAAATGTTCATGTAATTTCCAGATGAGGAGAGTGCATTAAGGGATCTTGCGTCTACGCACACTGGCTAAATTTAAATATGTAATGAAGGCTTTTGTAATCTGTTTTTTTTTTTTTTTTTTTAAATCGGATTTAATTTCAAATCATCCCTTCTGCTTTTGTCAGATATCCATAATTTGGTGAAAACTGTCTCCCTCCTCTTCACATGTTTTCTTTTAGGTCTACATGTTCAAGTATGACTCCACCCACGGCCGCTTCCATGGTGAGGTCAAGGTTGAGGGTGACAAGCTGGTCATCGATGGACACAAAATCACCGTTTTCCACGAGTGAGTTCGCTAACCAGGCGTTAAAAAGCATTTCAGTTTAATTATAATTTCAGACATTAGCAAAAGAGAACGGCGTAAGCATGTATTGTGACTAACTTTACTTTTCTGTCTTTTCTTCAGGAGGGACCCCGCTAACATCAAATGGGGGGATGCTGGAGCCCAGTACGTGGTTGAGTCCACTGGTGTGTTCACGACCATTGAGAAGGCCTCTGTACGTATCTAAATCCTGTCTCAAACTCTTGAATAAAAATAATTTTGACATGTGACGTGCAATTGACAAAAAAGGACATAGATTAAATACTATTTCAAAACACATTGCAGGCTCACTTGAAGGGTGGTGCCAAGAGAGTCATCATCTCTGCACCCAGCGCTGACGCTCCCATGTTCGTCATGGGCGTCAACCACGAGAAGTATGACAACTCCCTCCAGGTTGTTAGGTAAGAACCAGGTTTCTTTGTTTTTGTATATTTAAGTGGTTTGAAATTCATATTATTATTATTATTATTATTATTATTATTATTTAGTGTTTCACTCATTGTACATCTGCTTCTGATGTGTAAAAGATATAGGTTGAACTTTGTTGTGCTTTTAAACTAGTGCCTTTTTTATTTTGAAAATTCTCCATTAACTGACGCAGTTACATTGCCTCTCCATAGCAACGCTTCCTGCACAACCAACTGCCTGGCCCCCCTGGCCAAGGTCATCAACGACAACTTCGTCATCATTGAGGGCCTGATGGTGAGGATTTAAACACTCCTGGGAACAATCTGGTAGAGAGATGCTCAGCAGCCCCTTAACCAGATTACAAACAGCCCAAAACACAAACATAGAGGTGGGGGGGTTTAGTCATATTTAATCATCCTCCTCTCGTGTCTTTGTCCATCAGAGCACAGTTCATGCCATCACTGCCACCCAGAAGACTGTGGACGGACCCTCCGGCAAGCTGTGGAGGGACGGCCGTGGTGCCAGCCAGAACATCATTCCCGCCTCTACTGGTGCTGCCAAAGCTGTCGGCAAAGTCATCCCTGAGCTCAATGGGTCAGTGCCAATAAGTTTATTGCAATATACTATGTTATTGTATGAACATGACTTGCACTAAAACCAGTGAATTTCCTATGTGATTTACCTACTCTGTATTTCACAGCAAGCTGACCGGCATGGCCTTCCGTGTCCCCACCCCCAACGTGTCCGTGGTTGACCTGACAGTCCGTCTGGAGAAACCCGTGAGTGACCATAAACTAGAAGCATTCATGACATTTAACAAACTAAAATGTATTTTTACTTAAGTCGGGTATTTGATGTTCAAACAAAACCAGCAATTATTACTTTATCCTAATAAGTATTACCCGTGTAGACTACAGTACATATGTTCATGGTAATAAGGCACTGTAGTTTATTAAGTTAATGTTGCATAGCCCATCCTACTGTCATAACCGCTAAGTAGCACACAAAATGCGTCTTAATCCATGGCTGAAAATAATCTCCAATAAATTTGTTTAGCATCGCATCCAAATAAGAATTTTAGCACCAAATCTATATCTTGCATGTATTCCCCATCTTCTAAGTCTCTTTTATGTATGCTCTGTCATGTCAATGTTGACCTGTTTTGTGTCTTGCTTACATATATTCATGTACATTTCAGTAGAAACCCATAGGTCTGAGGGTTACAGATTGGAAGTCAGAAAGTATTGAGAGATTGATTGTGGATTTTAAGCTTTTCATGAAATTTGTAGACAATAATAATTTTGGAATAACACCAGGTTGTCCTTTTTTAATGTTTGAATTTTAACAGGCCAAATACGAAGACATCAAGAAGGTTGTGAAGGCCGCAGCTGATGGACCCATGAAGGGCATTCTGGGATACACAGAGCACCAGGTACGTGTTTCTTTCTTATAACTGATCTTTAAACTGTTTTCGATCAGTATTCTTGTTAACGTGGCGTTCTCTCTCTTCGCTCTCCTGCAGGTCGTCTCCACAGACTTCAACGGTGACGCCCGCTCCTCCATCTTTGATGCTGGTGCTGGCATCGCCCTCAATGACCACTTTGTCAAGCTGGTCACATGGTACGCCTTCAGCATGGATTACTGTCATATCGAAATATCTGTTTTCAGTGATGCATGTTAACTCCTTTTTTCTTGCTTCTTAACCAGGTACGACAACGAGTTTGGGTACAGCAACCGTGTCTGCGACCTGATGGCCCACATGTCTACCAAGGAGTAAACCAACCAGCCGATCGCTCGTCACTGCACTATGCCACATTCTCCTGATACCGGAGTCATACATACGCAATAGAGCATTGTGTTATCTATGACGCTGCCTGTTTCCTTAGTGATAGTTGACTACAACCAGATGCCTGAGGAAAGGTCCCACAGAAACAAACGAAAAGATTTAAATTGGTGACCAATTCTTTTTTTGTATTTGTTCCCGGTTCTGTTCTTGTGTGAGATGGAGTGAAGGTGTGAGTCCTTGTCTGTAGTATTGAATTACTGCAGTCAGTTTTGGAATAAAGTCCTCTGTGAGAATCCCACCGTCCTATTCTCTTTTGTCACTGCACAGAAACAAAATCTATATAAAAGCTGCTCCGCTGGGGTTAATGCTGATATCTGCAGATTGATTCTTATGTAGGTCAATGACATTAGCAAACCCTTGCAAGAGGTATTTATCCATAGATCACAATTTTCCTCCTTTGGGAATACACGGGTGGCTCTTGATTGCATGGAATCTTAAATAGGTAAAACTGTAGGGGATAATTTCTGCTCAAAGCAATCTTTGCACCACATCCCTTTTTATAAAACTGTCTCATACCCAGTCCATCTGTATTGGTCACTTGTCTGAATCGCTGGGAGCTGTTCAAGAATTACACAAGTTCCACTGATCGACTTGAAAGAGAAGGATTTGTTTAAATAACACCATTACATATGAATTTTCTCAAGAGGAACAGCGTATAGGATTTTTAATGGTATTTTCCTTTTTTAACTTCCTTTTGAGTTTTCCTGAAAATGGAGATTTTGTGAAATTAAATGGTTCCTGTGTTAGGATATTGATGGCTTTACAGCAAAGTTGTCATATCAAGACAAATGTGACTAAATTATGAGGAACAGCTCTTACAATAACACCATACAGTTATTGGATGCAGTTTTCAGTGCTCAGTCTTTTTCAATCAGTCCTAACCACAGAAATAAATTGACATATTATTGTTGTGTGCATGTTAATTCAATAAGTCAAATGGAAGATCAGATACCAAAAGTTCACTTTAAACCACACATATTCATTCAGATATCTCAGTATTTTGTGACCCATCTACACTTTATTCTTTAAAATTGAAGCCACAGTCTTCTGCAACACCTGATTAGCTGAAAATATGTTCTATATGTGCGAAACGTGTGTTACTTCACAGATATAATTGAAATGTATTCAAAATTATTCTAAGGGAACATATAGTAGGTGGCTGGAGAGGAGACACAATGCGGGTCAGAGGTTAAGGACTCTCAAATAATCCCCCACCCTCTTTTTCTCTCTCTGTTTCTCTCCCAAACGCTTTCTCAGTTTGCATGCCTCTCTATAATAATCTCTAGGTGTGGTGAAGGGCATGTGATGATGTGGGGCTATTTTAATTCCAAAGGCCAAGGGAACTTTATCAAGATTAATAGTATCCTGGATCCATGAAATAACTGGCCTTTACAAATAAAAATCTGCCTGCCTCTATGGGAATTTAACATAGGGGTGTACTCACTTTTGTTGCCAGCGGTTTAGACATTAATGGCTGTGTGTTGAGTTATTTTGAGGGGACAGCACATTTATACTGTTATACAAGCTGTACACTTAATACTTTACATTGTAGCAAAGTGTAATTTCTTCAGTGTTGTCTCATTAAAAGATATAATAAAATATTTACTAAAATGTGAGGGGTGTACTCACTTTTGTGAGATACTGTATATAATATAATATATAGTATATCTTGGTCAACACAAAAGACCAAACCGGACATTGTCAAATTAAAACAGACAGTTCAGGCCGTCTGAATACAAAACACTTGAACGAAATACTCTTCGCCTCTGTAAACATTACCTACATTTTTTGGTTCGCACAACAGATCAATGAAGCTACAGATAAACAGTTGCTTTGTCTGGGTTAATTGGCTTTCTGTGGAGCAGCGCAAGTGTTCAGGTCGACGCAGAGCAGGAAGGAAGGAAGAAAGAAAGAAAGAAGAAAGACAGAAAGAAAGAATACCTTTATTAGTCCCTAAAGGTGAATATAGGTGACTATGCATTGATCCACTCTGACGCTCTCTGGTCAAGCTCACGTCATAACTGGTATTTTAAAGAGCAAAGTTGAAGTCACTTCATTCTTTTCCTCATTATTGCTCTTTCTCCAGGTATTGCATCAGTGCTGGGCAATGGCACAGTGTTGTTAGTCTACTGTCGGAAAAGAAAGAAGCTCAGACCACCAGAGCTCATGACCATCAACCTGGCTCTCTGTGATCTTGGGAGGGCCATTTTCCTTCATTTCCAGGTACAGAATACTTTGTTATCAACCAATAAATAGCCAGGCATGAATCCAGGGTGATGACACTGTAAGTATAAATACAAACAACATATAGGCCCCCAGCCATTTGTCAGAGACAGAAGGTGATGATCCATTAAGCCGGGAGACTAAAGCCCTTTCTTTCAGTCTGTGTCATGCCTGGGTGTTTGGGGAGACAGGGTGCCTTTGGTACGGCATTCAGGGCTTTGTGTTTGGCATTGGCTCTCTGCTCACCACCTGTCTCATCTCTCTGGACCGTTGCCTGAAGATCTGCTGCTTAAAATATGGCAAATCTCCCTAATATGTACAATCCACACAGGCATGACTCTTCCTGAATTAATTGGAGCATTTCTTGCCACACGCTTTTACACAGACCTCACTTACACAATATAGATATTCTAGTCTGTTCAATACCCTCCTTTCTCATAAAAAATGTACTGATTTTAAATTAAATTAAACATGCTCAAGAAAATGTTAAAGTGAAATAATAATAATAATAATAATAATAATAATAATAATAATAATAATAACTTTTATTTATATAGCGCCTTTCATGAAACCCAAGGACACTTTACAGAATTACAGTGGCTATACTAAGGGAGGTTGTAGGCTGTGATGAACAAGTGGTGTTTCAGGAGAGATGTTAAGGCTTCAAGGGGTTGTCAAGACAACCCATGAGGTTGAGTGTCCAATATGCTTACACATGAACACCCTGCTTAAATAGTCACAGGTTCATTATGTGGCTTCATGCTTCTTGCCCCTCTAGGCCAATGGATTGAGAGACGCCATGTGTATCTGTCCATAGCGCTGGTGTGGGTTTACACATTGTTCTGGGCCTTGCTGCCTGCTTTTGGCTTTGGAAGTTATGGAGCAGAACCTTATGGGACCAGCTGCACCATCAACTGGTAATCTCTGATTTATGTTAAAGTGCTGCTTGATCCTCTATTGTTTATGGCCACAAAAAGTCCCCAGATCTGGCCTGTGTGGCCTTGTATTCTTCATGCATTTGCAGACAAACATGTGAGCGATAGCCAGTCTGCCTGTATCTCTATTTCAAGGTGGAAAATGAGGTAATCTCTAAATGACAGAATCTATATTTTCCTCATCCTGGTATTATGCTTTGGATTTCCTGCACTCACCATCGTCGCTTCATATTTGGCTCCTTCTGAAGGTGAGAACAACAGCTGCTTCATGACACAAAAAAGGAGGGTCTGGGAGCTGTGTCTGTATTTATTTTGTTCAAATGTATTAGTCACTCCTTTACAGTCAAAATGTGTAGAATATATAGATTGCAACTCTGGCACCCTCTAGTGATAGTATTGAAAAGGACACTGTGGCAGACAGAAATGTATACACCACTACCTCCTACCCGCCTCATGAAGTTTGGCCATTAAGCTATTTTTTACAGGAGCAGATTGTTTGACAAACTTAAATTAGGTACATATAATAAACAGCTAAAAAAGAATAACAGCAGCTGGCCAGTCACAGATGAGGAACCACACAGACTTTTGCATACATGTAAACCAGTTTACAGGATCGTTAATACAAAGACACATCCAGGTCTTAAAGTGCTCATATTATGCTTTTTCCCTTTCCTTTATTGTGTTATATATCTTTTTGTGCATGTTATAAGTTTACAAAGTGAAAAAACCAAAAGTCCACCCCAAAGGGACTTACCATCTCCAACAGAAAACACTGTTCACAAACTGCTCCAAACAGCTCTATTGTAGTCCAGCCTTTACTTCCGTGACAAACATGCGTCACTTTGTAACACACGTTATAATGCTTGCCTAGCTGCTAGCATGCCTCACCCGGTAGCTAAAACAGAGAGCTCAACACACAGGGTGAAAAGAGGAGCTGCAGCAATGTGCAGTACAACAAAAATATGGTGTTTTCTGAAAATTAAACCATGTAAACCTATTCTGATATAACCTCTAAATACAATTATGAACCTGAAAATGAGCATAATATGAGCACTTTAACAAGCACAGTATGAACTGAAATTATCAGTCCCCTCCCCCAAAACTTCACTAAATGGTCCAACAGAGGAGCACCTTCTCTAAGAGGCTCCGACAGCTTCGATGTCGTACGGACCGCTACAAGAAATCATTCCTACCACAGGCAATAAAATAAAACACCTCATCACTGGGTGCTAGATAAGACTATCACATCTGCACTAAGTGCAACTTGCACAGTAGGTTTATCTACATTTTTATCATTACTAGTTAAGCAGTTGTACATTTTGTAAAATATTTAAATATTTGTTCTTGTATTCTATCCTATTATTTCATGTATATTGTATGTATGTATATTGTATCCTATTATTTCATGTATATTGTATCCTAGTATTTCATGTATATTCTGTGCTGTGTGACTGATATTTTGCTGCTGCTGTAACACTGTAATTTCCCATTTTTGGGATCAATATCTATCTATCTATCTATCTATCTATCTAAATGGGCTTAAAGCAACAAAAACTCTATCAGAATAATTTAAAAGACGCTATAATTGAAATTAGAAATTATTCACATGATGGCTATATATACATATACGGGAGTTTTATATATGTCATGTTGCCCTTGTAGGAATAAAATAAAGTGCTTGTGAATTGTGGTATAATAAAATGTTGCTTCTGTTTTCAGGTCTACAGATCTAATCACACTCACACTAGCAAAAACCTGAGACTTACAAAGGTAAACCCTATGAGGATAATTTTCAGATTCCTTGATACACATCCTGCAGGAAAAATAAAGCTGTATGTTTATTTTAGATGGCTGCTGTGGTGTGCACCACGTTCTTCCTGGCCTGGATACCCTATGCCACAGTGTCTCTGATCTCTGCACTCATAAGCAGAGATGAACCAGAGGCATCTTTACAGACTGTGGTGGAGGAGTCTACTGGTATGGCCTCAAGCGCTCCAAATGCTTCAAAGATCCTGGACATCCTCTCACTGTTTAACTGGACAGCTACAGAATATTACAGACAAATCTACCATAATCCTGAGAGCAAGTGGAGTGATGTGAACAACATGAATTCAGCCTCCATCATGCTTAGGTCCACCCTGGACAAAGAAGCCATATCAGTGACCCGGAGCCACCAGCCATTCTCCTGTCTCCCACCTGTAGTCACCTTGATTCCTGCTATGTTTGCCAAGTCCCACATCATGGTCAACCCTTTAATCTACCAGATCATGAACAAGGAGTTCAGGCATGATGTCTATGTGATGGTGTTTGGCCAAGAGAAGGCAGAGAGGAGGCAAATTCAGGGGAGGAAGGAGAGCTTATGTGAAAGTAAGTAACATGAGCACGTTGACACTGTTTCTTGGGAAAATAGTGCAAATTTAGATTTTTGCAGGGCCATGTTTTAAATCTCTTTTTCTTTTCTTCTCTTTAAGGGAGCTTCCGCCTCTACCACTGCCAGAGCTGGAAGAGGAAAAGGAGCAACCCCATATCCTTTTCTGTGGAAGGAGAAAACAGAAATCTAAAGAAAGAGAATAACCGAGGGAACAGGAGTGGAGGAAGAGGAACAGACTCCTGGGCAGATAATAACTCCGTAGGGGCTGATGCATTGGGCTTTTCCTCCTTTGACACCCGAGGCAACAGGGAGAGACACGGCAGCATCAGCAGACGGATAGATAGATAGATAGATAGATAGATAGATAGATAGATAGATATAGACAGATAGACAGATAGACAGATAGATAGATATAGACAGATAGATAGATAGATAGATAGATAGATAGATAGATAGATAGATAGATAGATAGATAGATAGATATGTGTCCTGTTAAGTTTACATATTCGTGGTCTATCCAGCCAAAATAAATGTGTGATGGTAGGTGTATTCTTCTTGTTCGTATTGTTCTTGTTCTTGTTCTTGTTCTTCTTATTATTTTATCATTCATGTAGGCTACCAATGGCTCCTAATTTTATCCAAATCTAAACAATAAGTATCTTGTACAAAACAAACTCGAACAAAAGGGGTCTTATTGAGTGTTGTATTCCACAGAAAACCAACAGATAATGGAGCGCTACTCTACTCTAGTGTTTACGGTATCCGTGCTCTAATGCTCTTCCAATCCCGCAGCTCTTGCTCCTGCCTGCGGTCACATCTTATTGCCAGAACTTCAGTGACGCGGTGACACTGGATTTCTGTGTTATTCATTCACGCTCTGCGTCATTTTCTTCGTTTAATTACGTTTATTTTGCAAAACATCTCTTACCGAGAGGCGCCGCATTTTGTATCCTTGGTCGCAGCCCATTTGGAGCCGCTTTTGGATGTTTTGTTGCGGACGGTTAGAGAGCACTGATCATCAGCCGGCGTTAAGACCTCTCAGCTTTAAGAATAAGATTCTTATTTAGAAACGGTTAGCTATATAATCAGGTAGGTAGGCTACTGGCGTTTTGTGCACACGTCTTTCTACGCTTAACAGCTACTTATTATTGATCCGTTTTATTCTGTTGTAGCAAGACAATTCCCGTCCGTGTTCATGCCAGATCTGCAGCGCTTTAGTTTTCCATACCATAGCATGAATCCTTTGTTGGGTGCCAACACGCATCTCCAACAGCATCAGAGTCAAGCTCCCGGACACCCGGACTCTCCTTCAGGACTCCTGTCAGACGCCGTTTTCGGTGGACCGGACCCGACGTCCTTTTTTCTGGGTGAGCAGCACGGGCAGGGGCCTGATCATCCGGGGCCTGACTTCACCGCACCCTCACAGACCTCACTTTACCTCCACCACAACCACAGTCACTACCAGCACCGCGCTGTGCCACATCCCCCCGCAGCCATGGCTCTCAGAAACGACTTGGGATCCAACATCAGCGTCCTGAAAACTCTCAACCTGAGGTTCAGATGCTTTTTGGCAAAAGTACACGAATTAGAGCGCAGGAATAAGATTTTAGAGAAGCAGTTGCAACAGGCGCTGGATGACAACTGCTGTCAAGGTGGATGCTGTAAGGGCAGGGGGCACACCCAGGAGGCAGGTGTACAGACCGGATTTGTCGAGACCATCCCGCTCAAGCCCGGATCCCTCCCCTTCCACAACACCAACAACTCAGCCAGGAGGCCTACAACACTGTTCACACCGCCACTCACAACAGCATCCGCAGAAAACTCCAGTTCAACCCAAACAAATGCCACTTGTAACCCAGCCATCACCATCAGCCAGGCCTCTCCCTGTGTGGACTCCCCTGGCTCTGGCTCTAAAAGTTTCTCCAACACCAGCGCAGGCCCGGGGAGCTCCACCAACCCCCCTCCACGGTTCCTCCCAGGCACCATCTGGTCCTACAACCACACCCGCAAGTTTGGCCCTGGTGCAGAGCGTCTGACCAGCCCAGGAGTATCCTGGGTGCACCCTGACGGAGTCGGGGTCCAGATTGACACCATCACCCCTGAGATAAGAGCCCTGTATAATGTACTGGCCAAAGTGAAGAGGGAGAGAGATGAGTATAAACGCAGGTAAATAGAGTGAACCCCTTTTATTGCACTTGTAACAGGCCCTTCAGGGGGCTTTCTACTGAGCATGAGGATGTACTTTAGTTTTCTTAAGTGTGTGTAATGCTTTAGAGCAGTGAGCAGAGCTGTAAAGCAGCTGCAGACCAGCTGTCTCCAACAAGCAGAGTCAGCACAAACCCTCACCGTCCATCACCGCCAGTCTGACCCTGCACCCACTTCATATCTGACCACAGAGGCAGGTGCTGCTGCTAGAAATACACCCAACAAATAAACACATCACAAGCTAAATATAAAGAAGAATGAAGGTCAAAGCGTTGTAGGGACGTGTAAAGATCAGACTGTTGAACAAATGTTACCTTCAGAGCTCATGAAGCTGCCCAGATGACTCAGCCATGGGTGGCTTAGTTTACAGGAATATTAGGTAAAATCCATCCTGAAATAGAGCTCATCTTGATTATACAGCAGATCTTTATTTTATGAAACTGAACAAGCCTCTGAAGATGAAAGACCGTAATGATTAAGCTATCTAACAGAAAATCCTGGAGGTGGTCCTGTTAGGCCAATGTAAATATTGAAACAAACCCTATGATGCTTTAACAGCACCCATAGTGATTTTACTCAGCGATATGGCCATTTATGATGTACGTAAGCTTTACAATTTAGGTTAGATCTACAGCTGAAATGATTAGTTGATTATTTTTGTAATTTAGTAATTGTTTCAGTTATTTGTTAAGCAACAAGGGCAAACAGGCAACCGAATTGTGATGGGCACTTTACATCATTTTCTGACATTTTATAGACAAAACAAAGAATCAAGAAAATAATTGGCAGATTACTTGACAATGAAAATAATCGTTAATTGCTGCTCTAGGATCATGTAACATCTCAAACACAACTTCTGAACCCACAATCACTCCATCGCCAGTGCACCAGTTCTAATGTGGATGCTCTGGTTTCCAGTTTAGGATGACAGCTGTCTGTGTTGTAGATCACTGCAAGAACACAGTGTGAACTCTCCTATGGTGTTTTTTTTCTTGACATCATTGGAGAAAACAACCCACATCTGTTAAATCCTAGTGTGAATTTGAAGGACATGCAACAGTTTTGGATTACGTATTATCTGTCCTGAGTGAACTACAGTAACCCCCATGGTCCAGCACATTCATCACTGAATTCCCTCATATTATGTCCAAATGAGCAGCCATGCATTCTTCACAGAAGAGATCCTGAACACAGTATAGTGAGCTCTTTGTGAATGAGGCAGAATGATGTCAATTACTAAGATTGTGTGACATAAGACATATTTAATTGTATGTGGAGACTTGAGACTGAATGATTTACTGACCTGAAAAAGTGGACATTTTTTTGTCCCTACCTGTGAATCAAGGTGTGTGACATACAGTACCGTTTCCCACTTAGTGTTCAAATCAGTTTCTGTTCAGCCCTATGTAAGGGGTCTGAGCTGTTTCTCAGCCTCTGTGAGCTTACTGTAGGTATCAGTTTACCTTTAGACAATAGGGGCATTACAGTGAAACTCATGGCCATTACCTATGCAGTCAAATATTTATATTTATATTTAACAGATCCCAATTTAATAATGAAATGTCTGTTGCCCCTGTGAGTCATTTATTAATTTAATTCTTAAAGCTTTTGGTGCATTTAGCTTTTCTTTCCAACTGTGGTTTTACCCTTCTCTGGCTCTTTTGTACATTCATATTTGCTTTTTTTTTAATTCAAGGACAACTTTCTCCCCCTGCTCCCCCTTTACCCTCCCTCAGTCCCTGCCCCTCATGCCCCCACTCTGTCCACCACACTTTCATGTTCTCTTTCTCACATAAACCCCAGACAATCCCACACACTGAACACTTCCTCTCCCTCTCTCATGCTCTCTACCTCTCTTCTCTCCCACTGCGCATCCCCCTCTCCACACTCCACACAGTATCTGCAATGCAGCATGCACTGCAAGCTGTAACTGTTGGATGGGGGCTTGGCTTGCAGAAGGAAGCACTTTTCGTCTTTCTGTTCGCTCTCACCTTACTGATCAAACAAGCATCCTCTACGACAACAACAACAACTCCTGTTTCATGACTCAGTTTCTTTCAGATTAAGTATTCCCAAAGGTGTCGATGTGCCGCAGCATTCTGCATTTAAAACAGCATTTATATAAGAGGCTACAGACTCTGCAGTGAGTGGATTTCCCCTGGGCACGTGTGCTGTATGAAGTCACTGAATCTGAGATCACATACAGGATCTGTGCTCAGGCTTTTAAATGTATTGGGCCAGTCGTCCTAGCTGCACCATAGTTGCACACAATCAGTGAGTGAATAAGCAAATCAATCACTCACACTTTTCCCATTTACACCTGATTGTTTCATTCAACTTGTATCCAGATTTGTATCCTAATATGATTTAATTAAACTGCATTTACGTTTTATTGTCAGATCCACAGGCACACATATTTGACAACCAGCCTTTTATGTCATTCCTCTTTTTGTAAACTGACTGCTGACTAATTCCGAAGTTGCAGTTTTATGGGATGATTTTAATATATTTCCTTGTAAACAAACAAAAGTTATATTTACATTCAGTGTTACTCACTAAAACACATTAGTGTATCCTTGAGGTCTGACAAATGTGTTGACTTTTGCAAAGCCTGTTAGCATTTTACATCCAGCATTGCTGTCTTCTTCGTCTTTGCTGTCACATTGCTGCATATCTTAATGTGTTACTGCCAACTGTAGATCAGCATCGTGAATCCTGGACAGTAATGTCATGTGATACAATATATATTGTTATCATAGAGTACTGGTTTGGCAAGACAGATGCACTTAAAATTGTATAACATTTAGCTAGAATGCATTTCAGCCCTATTGACTTTTCAACCTCCTGAAATACTTCAGTCATGGATCCCTTCATAACTGCCTTTCTAAGTGGGTCTGGAAGATGCATAAATGGATCCTGTGCACATGTGAATCCAATGGTCTGTATGTTCCCTGTCTGTTTACATTACAAGTCACTAAAATGTTGTTTACCTATATCTGTGTGTCTCTAAGATGGGAAGAAGAATACACTATGAGGATGGATCTGCAACAGAAAATTGGGGACCTACAAGAGGTAACGTGTGTGTGAGTGTGTGAGTGTGTGAGTGAGTGAGTGAGTGAGTGAGTGAGTGAGTGAGTGAGCGAGCGAGTGAGTGAGTGTAGGTGTGTAGGTGTGTAGACATAGCTGGAGACCAACAACGATCAGCATTAAGCTCTCACTCTGCTGGCAAATAGAGCTTTGTTATTTTTATCAGACTGTCACCTACTGTCAGGTTACCATATTTGTGCTTCCTGCAGCTGTGTGGTTTGTTGATTTCCTGTGTGTGTGTGTGTGTGTGTGTGTGTGTGTGGTTGGCTAGGTGTGTAAATGCGTGCACATGTATTTTTGAGTTTAAACATACGTGTGCTATTGCCAGGAATCTGCACCTGACCTAGTTTAGCAGGCAGCACCACATCAACAGGAGACCACATGCAGTAAAACACCACTTGAGACTGAAAAGGGTCCTGTTGTAGCACATAATGAATAAGTCAACAGGGAGAAGAGACAATTACAATGCTATCAGACAAATCTAGAGCTCGTCAGAGGAGATGATGCATTTAAGATTTATAATGTTTTTGTGCACTTTGCTGATATAGGCTTTTGTTTTATTAATGTCCGTTGCTTGCATAATGTCACCTGTAATTTCCAGTAAAGAGATGCGGCAAGACGTGGGTGTCGGCATGTGTGTTCTTTATGGCTTCCTTCATGTGTGCAGGACCTGCAGGAGAGTGAAGGCTGTCAGGACGAACTGGCACTCAGAGTTCAGCAGCTGAAGGCAGAGCTGGTTCTCTTCAAAGGCCTCATGAGCAATGTGAGCGCAGTACAACCCATTACAGTCACATTCTTCTAGTCATACGTACTCATAGCTATGCACATTAGCAGTAATCATAATGTCTCTCTGCATCTCAGTGGATGGACTGTGGCATCCAACTCTTTAAATAACAAAAGTGAAAGGATATTATTATTTACCCTCATAAAGGGTTAAAAAGTTGTAACTATAGCTTGAGTGTGACATGTGTAACAAAGCTCTGACTCCACAGCATTTTCAGTGTCATTGGACCATTTATTGATACTTTATTGATGAGTAATAAGCAGAGTCCACTAAATCTGCAGAATTTAGCTGACTGTTTTTTTTACTTGGGGTGGAGATGTGTTAACATTCTGAGTTTATTTTAATTTTTTTAATTTATTTAAAATCTGCGGACAAATCTGCGGACAAATCTGCAACATTCTGCGTCAGCAGATTCCGTGTGGTCCTGGTAATAAGACATTAATAAGAACAACTATGCCTTGTCATGTTTGGCAGGTGTTTATCCTCTTTCAGCTTTTTCAGCTTTTTAGCTAGGCCTTTAATTCAGGAAGATGACAAAGACCCTGCCAAAGGACCATTTGAACACTTGCCTGCAAAAGGGCTGCAGAGCATCTGGTCCCCAGTCTATTTATTAACAACTTATTAACATGAATACTTGCAGTATTATCAAATAGAAACACATGTGTGTGTAATAGAAACACACGCTCATGCTGGAGGAGGCTATAAAGCAGCCAGAGATGTTTTACAACCGGGCAACCCAACAAATCTATAAAGCATTGGTAATGCATTTATTTACAGCAGTGATTTATTCAATGCAGCAGTAGATAAACATTTTTCTAGTTAGTTTCTCTTCCCTCTGTCTTATCTGGTTCCTTCCACCCTCTCTGTAGAACTTCACAGATTTGGACAGTAAGATCCAGGAGAAAGCCATGAAGGTGGACATGGACATCTGCCGCAGGATTGACATCACCGCTCGTCTCTGTGACGTAGCTCAGCAGAGGAACTGTGAAGATGTGATCCAGATGTACCAGGTATCAGGACTAAATCTGAACAGTTAATGTTATCTGTATTTGTTACATGTGTTATTAAATCCACAGAGTCCTTTCCTGTGGAACTTTGTATATTGATCGTGGTTGTCTGAATCCTGATTGTGTCCCTGCAGGTTCCTAACAACCAATCATCCCTAAACTGCCGCCGGAAACATACTCCTCTGTCCTTCAACGGAAGCGAGTGTGACGAACCTGTCAGCACCTCTGAAAGTGACGGGGGCGGGGTCAAAGACGAAGAGCACTGTGGCTCATCAGCCAATCAGATCAATGAGGAGATGCAGAGGATGCTGAACCAACTGTGAGTGGTCTGACTTTGAAATATGATGAGTATAATGTCATTGTCCTTCAGTCCTGCACTTCCACTAATTATTTTTCAATATGTGTGTATGTATGTGTGTGCATTTATATGTTTTATTTAGGCGTGAATGTGAGTTTGAGGATGATTGCGACAGTCTGGCCTGGGAGGAGACTGAAGAGACGCTGCTTCTTTGGGAGGACTTCCCAGGATGCACTCTGCCTCCTGACCCCACCCACCCACCAGGAGAGGTATTCTGGGGTCGCATGACTCCTTTCAATGAGATCTCTGAGTTCTGATAGCAAATCATATCACATCACATCTACATAGGGTTAGTCGTATACAGCTAATAATAATATTATTTTTTAACAGCTGTATATATGTATATGTATATGTATATGTATATGTATATATATATCAAGTGATGACTGACCTTCACTGCTTTACAGTGGCAGAGCCGATTCAGGACAAAACTTTATAATGATATAATGATAACAAAGCACACAATGTCCCTCCATTCTGTTTCCCACTCTTGTAAAGCCTTTTCTGTTAACAAACTATTCTCTGTGCACACACACACACACACACACACACACACACACACACACACACACACACACACACACACACACACACACACACACACACACACACACACACACACTCCGACAGATGCAGTGTCTGGCTTGTATTGGTGTACAGTGTGTTTGTTTCCAAGAAGTGCATGTAGGTATTTGTTTTCATTTACCGGCTGTGTGGTATTTGAACGAACTGCTCTCCCTTTGAAGGGAGGAGCTGCATTAGTCAGTGAAATTTGAGCTGATAGGAGGATGAAACCAGCTGTTTCTTAATTGTTGTGTAACTTCACTTAGTGTCTGATTGTGTGATTAGCACACAAACACACGTTCTGTTTCCTGCTACATTTTATCACATGCATATCCAAATCTTCACAAACATACTCAAAATCTCTCTCTTCTCTCTTTGTCACTACCAGGAGGACTGTCTGGAAAAGGTGATTAATGACACAGAATGTCTTTTCAAGTCCAGAGAGAAGGAATACCAAGAGACAATTGACCAGATTGAGGTCAGACACTGCACACTCTGTATTTTAACATTTTAAATATGTTAAACGATTTCCCTGCTCATATATGTTGCCTGTCTTTCTTTTTATCAGTGTTACTCAGTGTTATTTGTTTATTTTCATGTCCGTAAATGAAAATAATAATAGGTAAGCTATTATTATTTTCATTGTGCACTGAGAGCCCAATACCACAGCATTTCTTGTGTATTGTGCATGTGCATGAGGTTTGTGCAGCAGTTTGTTGCAAATAATTTACATAATGACTCAGCATTAAGTGATACACAGTTCTTTTGTTTCTGATATGTCCATCTTTTATTGGTGCTTTGATGAATTCCTCAGTCCAGGCTCAAGAGTCCCTTAATGCATTTGTCCCTCCTTTTGGTTGTTAAATTGTATTGTTTCTTTTTTAATATATTCATAAAATGAATGTGCAATCAAACATCTCTTAAAATAATTTTTTCTTCACTTTGACATGACATAAAAGACATAACGCCATATGAAACTCAGCAACAGTAATTTTCCCTGCATGTAGGTTTTGCAGAAGTAAACTATACATACAGTACATACATACACTTGTAAATTAAACTTTTGTAATATGTCCGTCTGCATGTTTTCTGACTTCAGCTGGACCTGGCCACAGCAAAGAGTGACATGAACCGACACCTCCATGAGTACATGGAGATGTGCTCGATGAAGAGAGGCCTGGATGTTCAGATGGAGACCTGCAGGAGACTCATCACACAGAGTGGAGACCGGTAACACACGCTCACACTGGCTTTCAGTCTACATTATCTGTCTGCCAGTCATGTCTGTCCATTTGCTTTTCTTTTAGTAACGCTATATTTTACACGTCCTTTAGTAACACTTTAAGTCCCCTTATACAATTTATAAACAGTATACAAACATTTAATAAATGGCCTGCAACACAATATAATGTACATAGCTATAAGGGTATTTTCAGTGTTTATTAGTATTTGTCAAAAATTATAACTTCTCCTATGAAGACATATTTTATATAATTACAACTGTGTTTCTGTCTGTTTATACACCAGCCTCCACGTATGGGTGCCCACATCAGGAGTTATAGTTGTTATAACAAACACATCAATATGCAACAATAAACCATTTAGTAAATGTTTAGTGTTTATAAATGCTTAGTCTCGCTTTGCCAGACTTTCCTCCACCAAGGCGCTGCGGAGGAGGGTCTGGCTAGTCCACCCAGCATTCCGGGATGGGAGAAAAATGTGCTCTGGTTTATTGGCATTTCTTTAAACCAATCACAATCGTCTTGGGAAGAGCTAAGCACCGTATGGAGCAACGGCGCCTCTGCCAAATAGCCTTGTGAAGGAACTTGTTTTGGTGGAACGTGTACGTTCAAAGGTTGTTTTAGTCGTGCAACAGTAAACTCAGATTGGACAGATAGTCTAGATAGCTGTCTGGATTAACCCTGCAGAGATCTGAGGAGCAGTTAACCATAGTCCTCATAAATCGACCGAAGTTTAAAATGCCAACACAAAGTAAGCCCAAGGCAACGGATATCCAGCCTAAATGAGTGAAATCCGGCGGAATTTCCATCGGCAACGGAGCAATCCCGGAAGTGGAACGTCGAGGATATAGACTAATAAATGCTAAATAGGGGGTCTTAAAATAAAGTGTGATTTGGTACTTATAGGTAAAGGTGTGTATATATTATAGGTCAAACAGAGACAATGAAACTGTTATTTCAGTCTGGTTACTTGGGTTGAGTGTATTGTTGTTGATTTTCAGAGGAATTTTCCTTAAAAGAATTGCTCCATTTAAACCCATGAAAGTTTGAATGTATTACTGACAACTTTATTCTTCACATATGTTGAATTGCATGTTTCCCGGTGAACAAATTTGAGACCTTTGCATGTTCAGCTGACCTTCTGTGCACTGAATAAAAGACCCAGAAACCTTCCATAGAATTTATATTATATATCACAAAATAGTGAAAAATAGTGATTTTCTTTTTCCAGTACCACATAAAAAAAGAAATGAAAAGTGACACATGAGGAATATATTTCTTAATGTTCCAAAATGTGTTTCTGTCTCTAACAGTAACTCTGCGGCACCTGCGTCTGCTGAGGATGGTGACCAGGGAGAAAACGACAGGTATTCGTCCTCTCCGCCTTCCTCCAGTGCTGGGAGATCTTGACACTTCCTCACTCCGGCAGTAACGGGGCCTGTGGTCACGTAACCTCCACTGCATCCAGCTACAGTACCACACTGACGCAATACACACCTGTAACTATGGCAACACCATGTTTACATATGAACCTCTTTTATTTACGGAGTCATATTGTTAATTCTTCCTGCTGTCCATGCAAGTCAACTTTGGTTTGACGAGACCTTTTAGCACTGAAACTATGATTGAGTAGCAGAGCTGGATTGTTGTCATTACTACTTCATGCAGACGTCACTGCCCTGCAGAGGGGAGAGGTCGGACCTTGTCATCTTGTGTTTGACAGCAGAATCTAAAAATGGATTGTCCTGTGAAGATTCAGAAAGTTGAGTATCCTGAATGTATTGTAAGTAAAGGGGCTGATGTTCTTGCAGTGCAGTACACTACAGGAAAGCATAGCATGACTTATTCAATCCAGACACAGTAAAAACACTTGATAACCCGGGCATTGATGCTAATCAAGCAAATACATGTTGTAAGGTTACTTCATAGAGTCCACTCCACACATATTTACAGTCCTGTAATTACCTTCTTTCACTAAACAAACAAAATGCAAAGGGAGCAGACTTAGTCAGTTTGATATTGATAATGATGAGTCTTTAAAGCCTAAAAAGATGTCATGATTCAGCATTGTACTGCCTTACAGCTACAGATTCAGAGCTTGCTTTCCAGAGGCAGAGCAAACATGAAGTCATAAATAAATCATACATCCGTGCTTTATTTAGCAAACATAAAAATTATAAAACACCAAACATTAGCTGTGGAGCAGCAGAGTGGTGTCTCTGAATACCAACATCCCTCCTCCTTCTTGGCAACTTGAATTAGGTATGATCCTGAAAACAGTAAAACTAAAAAATGTTTTGGTCCTCTGTCACAATTCACTTATTTATTTGCTGCAAATTACCTGAATCCAAACTGGATTTTATGGGAGGAATCCACTTTGAAAAAGTATAACCATGTTATTCATTGCTGATGTACTTTGGATTTCTTGGCACACCGAGAGGGAAAACATCAATTTGCCAGTGGGAATTGTTGAAAATGAATTTAGAAAATAACTAACTAGAGCACAGACAAGGTAATTTACAACATTTCATAACAAAGAGAACTCCATCTCAAATGCAGACAAAACTGTTAATGGTGCTTCATAAGAAACAGCAGAGAAGAATGTTTGTCAGTGTCAGAGGGAAGCATGTTTGAGGCAAACGGTTTAAAATGCATTCTCTTGAAGCTGATCTGAAGTCAGTGTTGGCTCTTCGTTCTGCTCTCTGCCAATAAAAGTACTGTGTGATGAAGTGCACTGACACCCAAGTGTCATGTAGCTGTTAGTAATTAGTTTCATTTTCAGCAGTAATGCTTAGATTAGAGTCAGGCCCTGTGTTTTTCGAGCAGAGCTGCATGTTTGAGCAGAATAACTTTTAAAAGAGAACAAAAGGAAATAATGTAAGTTAGCTGTTGAGTGCCAAAATAAAATGGTCAGATTGTAAATCAACAGGTAATTGCTGTAAAAAAGCAAAACAATGTCTAAATATAGCTGCCAAAGCTGTTTCACCAGGGTGCTTGATGTATAAAATAAACCTGTTGTTGAGCCTGTTTGCACAAAGGAAGAGCAAAGCAAAAATGTATATAAAACAATCAGCACTATTGTAAAACATGAAACATACAAATGTCGACACGCTGGAAAAAGAAAACTATATTTCTTCTATTGATATTTCCTCATCTTTTACATGTTGCAGGTGGGGTACTAGATTAATGAATTTAAACACAAACGCATACGTCATTTTAACTTCATTTGTGTTTATCAGGGCACATTCAACCATGAACTTTAACTCAGACACACTGCTAAAGTAAAACATACTGTATGTTAGCATACTGCTGGAAATCATCACTGGCAGGGGAACGCCCCCCACCCATCACTGCTCTATTATCAGACACCGTTGTCTAAATATAGTCCTGGCTGTAGTTTCTTCTGTGTGGTTGTACAAGGTGAAATATTTCTTCTGCTTCTACTACGACTCACACTACAACACGTTGTTTCAATAATAATGATCGTAAGAGGGCAGATTTGAAGCTTATGTAATCTCATGCATGTGTGGCCGTTGGAATTAGCTGAATGCTAATCGCAGTGTTTCCACTACTGTTTGAACACAGAAAGAGGATGTGAGAGATAAATTGTGTGAGACATAAAACACGCCATTTCCCTTTGTATAGTTTTACTTTTACGCACTGAGTGAGTCTCTATGTATGCATGTGCCAGTGTGTATGTTTTTGGGTGTTATGTCTGTATAGCGAGTGTTTTTAAAAAGACTTTTACTGGGGCAAATGTACAACATGAAGAAGAAGGAAACATAACCAGTCCAATTTGATATTGTCTCTATGTTTAGCATTTGAGACTAAGCTGTCTTTTTGACAATAATCACCTCAAAATTGTAAATATTGAAATGATAATGGAGTTCTTTTTTCCATTGGTACCTTTTCTTTATGAGTGTATGTGGTTGCCAAACAAAGTCAATTTAAAAATAACTCAAGTTAAAAACAAAACAAAGCGGAACTTCTGAAATGCAAATGCTTTAGCGAATTGACTGTAAGATGGCTTTGATATTATATGTGTAAAGGAAATATAGCTTTGAATATATACCTGTGTTCAAAGACTGCAAATGAAGAATGTCCACAGTCACACACCTGGAAAGAAACTGAGTTAAGACAAAATTACCTGATTGCTCTATTTAGTTTTTCAATAGAAATGATTCCGGTTAATAATAATAAAAAAAAAAGTTTTTGACACTTCTTAATGTCTTTACAGAGGAGACAAAATATTGAGATTCAGTTACTGTCACAAAACAATTTGATGATAATTCTAAGTGTTGATCAAGTACTCCAGATGTGTGACGATGCAGCTTTAAACACCAAGACAGTAATTAAGGCTAAGAAGCTTGACTGCAGAGCTACAGTATGTAATGTGTCAAGAGAGACTGAAAGAATAAAAGATGCAACTGAGCAACAAGTTCAAGTGATTATTTGCCTTTTATGTCCGCCTAAAGAATTATGGGTCTGTTCACCCAAACTACAAAAAAAGAAAGGGCAATTGAGTTTAGTTTTTTGTTTTAACAGCATTGACTTGTAATTACATTCAAACAAACCAACAGCAGCAACTCTTTCCAGAAACAATGTACCAGATACTGACCAGTCTACAGAAAAAGTGTTGATGCTGAGATCTGCAAGGACACTGTTTGCGAAAGAGATATTGACTGATGAGCTGTTGATTTTTTTATTTAAATGTGACCACAACGAAGGAAACTCACCAACTTTCCATTTTAAAAGTATGTGCAGAGGTGGAGTAATATATTTACTCATGTACTGTACTTAAGCACAATTTTGAGGTTCTTCCATTTTACGCTGTATACTTCTACTCTGCTGAAATTCAGAGGAAAATATTGTACTTTTTACTCCTAAACATTTATTTTAAAGCAAAAGTCACTAGTTAATTTTCAGGTTACGATTTACATCGACACGATTGTTAGCATTCACCAAAGAGATTTCCTTTCTAAACTTCTCAGATGGTTTAGTTTAAATATCTCTTTGAGGCCCAAAGACATAAGATTATCTAATAATTTACACACAGAAAAAGCAAATTGGAGAACATCCCCTATAAATTATAAAGAAAAACGTTTCTGTTTTTCTTATTTCCTCTCCCATTAATCATGCCATGACCCCTCAGATTTATTTTGTGACCAGAGATGGGAAGTAACGAAGTACAAATACTTCGTTACTGTACTCAAGTAGGTTTTTCAGACATTTTTACTTTACTTTACTATTTCGATTTGTGCCGACTTTTTACTTTTACTCCTTACATTTTTAACATGAATATAGGTACTTTCTACTCCTTACATTTTACAAAATTGGCTCGTTACTTTAGTTTCAAATAATTTCAGTGGCGTTACCGTTATTATTTTTTGGAATAAATTGGATTGGATTATTGGATGGGAATATACGTTGCACTTGACGCACCACTACAAGACGACTCGACAGATTTGGCGGCATTCATTCGCGGCAAATCATTGTGGTTTGATGGCGGTAACGTTAGCATAATAGTATGGACGGCGACATGATTGAAAATGAAGAAATGGAGATCCCAGAGATTTGGCAGACAAGCAGCAGGACATTTCCAATCATCCTTGGCCTTATCTGAGAGACATGTTTGAGATAGTAGGCATCAAGAATGACTCCTGGCGAATATGCTGCAAATTGTGCCAACCGAAACACCACGAAAGGTTACTTTTACTTTTATACTTTAAGTAAATTTCCAAGCCTGTACTTTGTTACTTTTACTTGAGTAAAGAAGTTAATTCAGTACTTCTACTTTTACCAGAGTATTTTTTTTAACACAAGTATCTGTACTTCTCTTTGAGTACAGGAAATGAGTACTTTTACCATCTCTGTTTGTGACCCTTTGAAGGGGTCTGACCCCTAGGTTTGGTACCACCAGACTTACTACCAAACTCCTATATAAAGTAGTTAAAAATAGCGCCTACAGAATGATTACTTTTACTTTGATACTTGGAATATTTAGCTGATAATACTTCTGTACTTTTACTTAAATTAGGATTTTGAATGCAGGAGTTTTAAAGTCTTTTCACATTAATGTTTAAGTACTTTTATTTAGGTTAAGGACCTTATTTCCTTTCAGAAATGAACCATCACTAACACAAATGATCTGCTCTTCCATCATGACACACTAACTGCACAGAAAACAGCTCTTTGATTTGTTCTCTGTCAGGTCTTACAGTTTGCACGGAAAGTGATGAGGCTTTGATGCAAAAACGTTAGTCAGAGTGGCGATGGGTCTGCGTGTGAGAGCTGAACGTGTACACAGTTGAGGTGGGCGGGGAAGACAGGATGTCACCAGGTAAGGAAATAGTGACACAGAGGATGGGTAGAGTGAGTGAGAGGACAGAGAAAGAAAGAGAGTTGCACCTTGAGGAAGTTAACAAAACAATAGAAGGAGAACCAAAGGCACATCATATTGAAGGTAAAAATTTGAAATTTTCATTATATTTTAATGTCACAGCTTATTTATGATGTAATCAATTTTGTTGGTGAACTAAACTTTACACAATGTGCCCTTTTATTGTGGTGTTTTTAGCTGACCACTTGTTATCTGACATTTATTTTAATATTTTCTAAATTTTTCTCCATAGTATGGGACTCGTGCAATGTTTCGTGATTGTCTTGATGTTATCTGCACGGGTACTTACCTTTCCGCTGGTAACCATGTCTTTCATCTTCACTTTACGTACCTACACAATTGTATAATGTTACAGAAACAAGTTGTGTCTTTGGCTTTTCAGATATAAGAAATAGCTGTCAAGTGTACTGTATAAACATGTATAAACATGTAATCAGGTGTATCTAAATGTGTTAATGTGTTAACAGACAGCTGAGACCTACCCTATGGGCGACAGAATATGTAAAATGTGCCCTGCAGGTAAGATGATGTGTAAGCGTCCTCTATTACTATATTTTTTTTTCCTGTCTGTTGCTCATTTAGCTTTGAATCTCCGTTTTTAATGAGTGAATCTGCATCGGTTCATATTTGGAATTTACTATGAAGCACTGATGCATACATATTTCTCTCACTGGCTTTTTTGTGTGCACATCTTTCTGTTTGTCTTGAAAAATGACGCAGTCTGCACACTCAGTTTGTGCTGTATGACCACATCCTTCATTAATATGCACTCTGAGTATGCAGCCTCTCTCTGCTCACTGTCTCATCCGGTTGTTCTCATTTGTTTCTTTCTGTTCTGTCAGGTGAGTATCAGAAGTCTTGTACAGAGTGTGAGTCCTGTCCTGCTGGAAGCTACACAATTGAGTTGAACCGTGAAGACAGCTGCCATGACTGCTACAGAGACTGCAGACCAGGTAAAGAAACTATGAGTCATTTCTACCAACTTAATAGTTTTATCCATCACTGATGATTATGATACCAGCGTGACCTTTGGGTTCTGTAATAAACTGAGAAAATATTAATCTCTTTGCATTTCTGGAAATGGTCTTTAAAATCGCTAAAATCACCTCTGTTTTCCACTGTGTCAGATTTTCATCTGAAGATGGTTCAGAACTGCACCAGCACGTCCGATGTATTGTGTGACTGTGAGGATGGGTTCACATGCGTTCATTGGGTCACAGGTTCAATAAACTGCAGAAACTGTGTCAAGATCCAAGAAACAACCACAACTGGTAAATAGTGAGCAGTGCAGACTTCTAATTCTGTCAGAATAGACTCAACCAGCAGAGGGCCTCATGATAAAAGAAATACACTTTTGAAGTTCTCACTGACTGTAAAAGAATGACCAAGAATGATACTGAAGGCTAAATATAAGTTGTTTACACATACTACAGTAATAAAAAGTTGTGAGGGCTCTGATCTGAGCTCTGGGGGCTCCCCTGTCAGTGAGGTAAACAGTACTGTAAGAAATTTTCAGATTCTATACTTGGTATAGTGATACAACAATGTAAAAATTACACCATTACTACTAATAGTCCTACTTAAGTAAACAGAGGCATTAGCAGGAAAATATAATCAAACAAAAAGTAATTGTACTCATTTTGATAAAAGATCCCTGTCACAGAACCACAATCATCTTAAACATTGGTGATAACAAATAATGAAACATTGCATATCCACAAGTAGACTTAAATATATATATGAAATATAAGATTAGGATTTTTTAAATTTTTGAATGAATGTTTTGCGTTCAGATCAGTTGTAAGGTTACATGTGGGTTGAGAAAAGTCTCTAAAACTCTTACCTTATCCAAAAACTCTTTAGATAATGTCAAAAATGCATCGCAATCAGGCTGGAACAAGACAATCTGTTACGTTGAAGATATGACTTTTTAAAGTATTTACTTCATTATACTTCAACCTTCATTGTTGACAGTAGAGAGATGACAGGAAATGAGGGGAGAGAGAGAGATGGCAATAACATGCAGCAAAAGTTCTTGGCCAGATGGACGCTGCAGTTCTTGGTCAGAGTCTTAACCTCTAGACATTGCCGATTTTAGACCCTTTATAGGGGGGCTCAAGCCCTAAATTTAATCTCAGCCCCCCTAAAAATTACAATAATAAAAAAAAACAACTATACACCTCAAACCCAGTCAAGGAAAGGGTTAACAGAAACATAGTTTTGACCAATCGGAGGTGGTTGTGCCAGACTCCCGCCTTTGGCTGAATCTCTATCTAATCTGTCAGAGGGAGAGCAGGAGTGCGGTTGTGAAGTTTAATGTTGGTAGTCACCAGAGAAGAAGTTGGTAATTTTATGGCGCAGATTAGAATCCAAATTGAAACGTAAGCAGCTAAAATTGCTGAATGTTAGAACATTGTGTCAAATTGGTCGTTATTACTGTGACTTGTCAGGTTTAGTTCCATCATAGTATTAATAGTGTCAAAAAACAACGTTAGCTGACGTTGTTGTTCAGTAGCTAGCTCAGAGATTATCGGCTAATGAAATTACTGATTTAGCGGGGCGGGGGTTAACACTTTTGCAAGGCATTGTATCCGTGTCACATTCTCATTAGGGGCCCCCCCCTTAAGGTCTGATCCTAGAATCACCCCTGCCTCTAGACCACCAGGGTGCCATTAAAATACAACTCTTACCCAACAACAGTGATATTTTTTTCTGATTTCAAGAAGAAGAAGAATGTACAATTATAATCTGCAAAGTAACAAGTACAACTGTCAGTTAAATGTATTAAGATAAATTGAACACAAAACTTCTTTCTGAAATGTAGAATGTAGTGATTTAGCAGTACAAAGAGTCCCAAAATATAACACTTTTTTTCTGCTTCACACTGTACTGTGATGTTTTTTTTGTTCTACAGAAGCAGCTGCTGTTTTTTCAGTCAAAGATAAACACACGCCTTCCTCAGCTTCCTCAGGACATAGCAGCACTTCCACCAAACCTTGCATATTTCCTAAGTAAGTCATGGATTTCCTTCGAAACAGTACATAATAAATTACTAAAATTACTAAAACTTGAGATTCACTTGACACCCTACATCTATGTAGATGACTCAAAATGCTCTCAGTTACAGTGATATTACATTAAGATTATTTTAGCATTTGATATGGACATTACAGATATTGCAGTCAGTCCTTGTTCTTTGGGTCAAATATTTAATATACTCAACACTTCACCCTTACCTCACACAGGTGTGGCACTCAGTCAGCCCCACCGGCAGGAAATGACACACGTCTCAAAGAAGGTGAGTGTGAGAAGATGAGTATGTAGAGAGCATACAATATTTTCAATTGATTTCTATTGTTTTGAGGCACAGTAACCTATAGTGCCATGGCACTAGTGATGGCAATGCCTCATTGGTTGTCATTACATTTTGTACAGACGTTCACAATCCCCAGAGGATTACTGTCTTTGGTGATACCCTGACTTTTCCTCTAGTGCCACTAGCAGTTTGACATATTGGCTTTCATTGAAATGTCTAGACAACTATTGAGTGGATTGCCATTTAATTTGGTACATATAGCCATGGTGCCCATCTGACTTTGGAAATCCCCTGAGTTTGCCTGTAACACCATCATCAGCTCAAAAAGCATATGTTAGCATGTTAACAGGCTTAACTATGTTGGTGAACCTGATAAATATTACCTGCTTCACATCAGCACGTTAGCATTGTCATTGTGAGTATATTAACATTTAGCTTAAGTAAATAAGTACAACCTCACAGAGATTTTATTCTTGTCTTTTTCACTCAGACAGTCAGCTGGCAGCCATTTTGTGTCCAGTGGTTGTTGTGGGATGTGTGGCCCTTGTGATCCTACTTTTAGTTTGCCGCCCCGGAGATGAAAGATGTTTCAAGCAAGGTAAGATGGTGTTTGCATCCATGACAGGTTCAGTTTCTGGTCAATCCAAGCCTTGAACTTTATAATCACAGCACTTCTGGGAAACAATGAACAGTTTACTGAAAGCCTTTAGAAATTACTGATTAGAAATTTGTCATTTGCTTTGTAGATGGTTAGTTGCTTTGTAAATCATTTACATGTTGATTCATCATTGATGGGCATGTGTGAAGAAACTGACTTTGTATTATTCTTTTTTTTGTTTGTTTGTTTTCCAGCTATTGCAACGTTTTGCAATGTAGTAAGTAGCTAATTTCCAAGCTTCATTCTGTCATACATCTACATATATATATGACATAATTTCTCTTTTGTTTGCCCCACACTGACGGACATGTTCTTCTTTAGGGAGGTAGAGACTCTTCTCGCAAGCCAAAGGAGTCAACTCATCAGATCCCCAGAGACTCATTCAGTGCAAAGCAGCAGCCGTCGGGCCTCTCAGCAGCCAATCTGGGTACTGATGAGTAAAATGAAGACTTTCAGATGAAATACTTGACTCACTCTGTGGAGTCATTAAGAAAATAAAGCATGTTAAAGATGCAGCTGTGTTTCTGTTATGAGTCTGAGTTGTACTTAGTTGTCCTACTCTGTAAAATATATGTTAATGTACATCTACATCTATGGGTCAATTAAAACATTCCTTTAAGTACACTATTTGCTTGTTTTGGTCTCTGTAGGTCCAGTTCATGTCCACAATCCGGGGACAGTCATCTTTAGCTTGCTCAGTCAGTTTACAGGCCAAGTTGGTCCGACAACTGAATGTGGGAAGGCGGACGAGAGAGTGATCAGCGAAGAAGCAGACGAGAGAGACTGTCCTGTGTTTCATCCCACATCCTCTCCCAGTATTCATCTCTCTGAGGAGGAGAGGAGCGGAGAGATTGACAGCATTTTCTTTCCCTCCCAGGAGCAGGGGAAGGACTGCCACGTGTCCAAAGAGGAGGCGCTATGATGGGTCATAAAGTCCCAGAAGATTTGTGTTGGTGGTTACGACCTCTGGCATCCAGACTGATGCTAAACACATTTCTTTAAAGGAAGGAACCGTAAAACTGTGAAACCACAGATGTGTGTTGGGCAGATCCATCTCCCTCTTGCAAACTGTGAAGGGACCTCAGTGCTCTCCATTTTTATCTGCAGGTTCTTGAAAAGGTTGTGGTCAGTGCACACCAGAGACTTTAACTCTGGGAAGACCAGGGTGATCTCCTTTGTAAGTTATAATTTAAAATATCATGTAAATACACTTTAATACGCTCTGGCAGCTCTCTTAAGTATTAAAACCTGAATGTTAAATGTTTTGCATAAATATTAGACATTTTGGTTTCAATAAAATTTTATTTTGAAAAAGAAAACTATGTAGAAATGTACTGTATGTAAGTTAAAAACATTCACATTTGATGTGTAGAATCTGAAAAAAATTGTATGTATATATACACCTATAAAAGATGTGAAATATCTTTAACTTTTTTGTACCATAGTACATACCACTGTTTAGAAACATACTGCACAGTTTCTAACTCATGCATAACAGTGTCACACTCTGTATTTTCAGTGTCTTTCAGATTCTTTATCTCGGCTAGAAAACGAGCGAAACATGGCAGTTGGTCAAGGCCACTCCCGCTCTCCTCCTCAATAGCATTTAAAGCTACAGACACAGAAATGGCACATCCTAAGGAAAGCTCATTATGGGACTGGCTCTAGTGGCTGTAATCTGCACCAAGGCTGAATTTCAGGAAAGAGACTTCAGATACAGTATTAGGGGACCACTAAGGCCTATATAAAAGCATCCAAAAAGCAGCATGTCATAGGACCTTTAAACACTTTTGTCATCCGAAAGTCACAGATGTCAAACAGTCATGATTCCTTCCAGAAAACAGGATCAGGCTTGGAAAAAACGTTTTCTGTGGTTCCATTCGTCAGCATGGGCCGAGTGGCGTTTGCCCACATCATTAATGTCCAAAGCAAAGAGAGATGTTTCCCTTAAATTCTCGCTTATCCAAGTTCAGGCTCTTGAATTCATACATCACATTTCCCTCGCACTTCCTGGACAGGCTTGGATACTTCTTCGTCCTCGGAGAATGGTGGTACTGGTACAGGTTCTTTAGCCAAAAGGTAACCTGAGCAACAACAGAATAGTGGAAGTTTTTTTTAGTAATTAGATTGAAATACATAATCACTTTAGATGATAAAAAAACATAAATCCTTGCACATTATAAAATGATAAGACTATGCTCAGTGTACTTTCTGTGTTTGTATATTGGTTATCTACTTCATAATCATAATAATAATAATCTACTAACTGTGCTTTGCTTTGATCCAGTGCAGAAAGGGCTTGATTTTTATTACAACAATGAGTGCAATTCCTGCACACAGGAGGGCAATTATCACCAGGAACCACACTGTATCTGTAAGAATGTGTAACAGTGTAAGAGAGAAATTTTTTGAAATTTTTGAAAGATTTAAATGAACATTCACTGAAGAAAGAGCTCACCTGTGTGGTAGGCTCCAGATTTCAGGGCTAGAGGGGAAGAGAAAAAAACGTATCAGCTCAGTGCAGGCACATGTAACAGTTCAATGGAAATTGGAAACTGTTTATGGTTCAGATTAGTCAGTGAGCTCACTCTAAGGTCCCTTATTTTTTAACACTAATCAGTAAGTCTGCATTTAAAACCATACAACACAATTTATAATTAACTTGAGTCACCTTGTGTGTGTGTGTGACCTTACTCCATAGATACTGCAGAGTAAACAAACAGTCGCTAACTGAAGTCAGAACATATAAAAGACTACCAAAATTACAATCAACTGATTCCATTTTATTTCTATTGCTACAGTACAACATGATGCCATGGTTTCAGTTCTGGTGAACTTCTTTAAAGCAGTGATAAACAGGGGCGTAGCTAGGTAAGTGCCTTATAAGAACAAAGACCCCATTTTTTATGGAGCTGCTTGATGAAACAGATGGAATAAAATATTATATAGTGCAACAATTATAGTTGAATGAATTGATTACACAGTCTGCATAGTATCTCTGACAGCTGAATCTACAGTCCCTTAAATAAGTATAAATAGATTTGTTTGGCCTCTTTGGGGCAGAAAAACAAACCGTGAACACAACACTGACATTTTCACCTTAAAATTTGCAAACAAGAGTGAGGAGAGGCGTTATTAGCACAATGCACTCATTGTCAAAGGGGAAGAAACGCAAATAATTGAGTGAGTGAAGCTGTTTATGATAGATGACAGTTTCAAAACAACATAGATTCAAAGAACAGCGACATCACACAATTGCACTCACGTGGTTATGGCTGCCCCACACCCATCATTAATGTTGGTTGTGGTGCGACAGATGCTGAACCAGAAAGGTTGTTTCTGGTAATAATTTGTGTTCCATGGTGACCTTGCATCCTGGTGTTGACTGTGTTTCAGTGTTTTCCATAATATATGTAGACTTTATTGAGCAACACATTTTAAATGTTATTTTTTTCATGTTTTTATATATTTAAAGTTTGTGTTTCTTCATAAAATCTGTATGAAAATTAGGTTGTGCAGCTTGATAAAAAAAACTATGCAAGAATGGTGCATTCATGCGCATTTGAAGAGATTAGAAAAATGTCTTCCCTTATTAGATACTAGCTTTCAAATGTAATGCTACAGCTGACTCTCAGGTACCTGTAGTGGATGGAGGGAGTGTAGGTTTGGTGGTGAAGGATGGTATCGGCACACACTGTTTGCAGGATTGGTCTGTGCATCTGTAGCCATCTTTACATCTGCACACAGCGTTATGAGTGACATTACAGTGTGAGATGTACTCCATGTTTGCTGTAAAAACAAAACAAAAAAACAATCATTAAAAGATAGAGTGTAATCATAATCCTCTTAGCGTGTGACGAACACACGCGTATGCACAAAGGTTGCCTGTAAAACATGACATAACTCAGAAACTGAGAAATTACTCACAAACGGCACAACAGGTAAAGATTCTGGTTTTAAGTCATAGGGCGGTTATATTACCACTTTTGATACATATTCTTTAGAGACAGACACATTTGCTGCTTTCACATTTCTCAGTGAAAGCAGTATTTCACTTTGATGAAACATTTTACTTTTTTACAGAATGCTTTAATGTGCCTACTTTAACATAGATTCACAAATTAACAAACACCTACTCTAACTACTCCCATGGAGCCATAGTCATTAAATAACATTTGTTTTATAAAACCAGTACAACATAGTTTATAAAACTACAACAATGACAGTCATAAATAGTTATACGCAGTAACTGGTGTTTGAAAACTGGAATTGTTTTACTGTAGGACAATATTAGTACAAAAGTTGAAAATATGTACCTCCTTTGACACTGTTTGCACATCTAAATCCTTGCATAGCGTTAACACCCTGATTGAGACCAAAGTATAACCAAAAAAAATATTAATACTGTTGTATTGCAAGAGCAGTGAGTTTTTTGTGTGGGTTGAATCATTTCCACCTGAATTAGTTTCCATAGTCGGTAATTAGTATAAAGCCCCTGCATGTGTAGGATTAAAGGTGTTTTGACATTTTGAACACCCATCTTTATACCCCCAGTGTAATGTCAGACTGTAAAAGGTTTGTTTACAGCTGCACTGTAACATTAGATAGATCAAAATATGATAACCCTTTGATTACGATATATATAGAGAGCATCTTGGTGCACACATAAAAGTCAAAATTCAGACTGAGAATCACATACTTTCTCTCCCTTCTGTGTTTTCCACAGTGACATTTAAAAATAAGCACAACAGGCTGTTTTCCTCACCTGTAGCAGGGCACAGACCTGAGTAATACCATAGAATATGACATTTTAGTGTCTGCTGCTCTTTCCGATGTTTACCACCTTTTTATGTTTTTCTTTTTTTTCCACCGACATGACGATGGTCTACACTTTTTGAACCTCCTGTCTTTACCACAAATGGTGGGCTGTGCTACTGATGCTGGTGTAGATACTGCTGCAGAATCCCACCCTAATAATCTTCTGAGCTAGTTCATGGAGGGGTTCTCAGACCCCCCAATCGCCCCTCCTTTTAATCTCTCTCTGACTGTATCCCACCATGACACACAGAATGGGAAATCCCCTTGCATATGTGACCTTAGGTCTCTATATAGTTTAAACTTCTCTGAAATCATTATTTACAGACAGAGTTGAGTAACAACTAAACACACAGTTACAGCACAAAACCTTATGCTGTAACTGGACTGGCCACAACTCCAGAGAAATGATGACTCACTCATCATATCATGCTCAAAAGACATGACACACACAAAATAAACAGGGAACCACAATGTATCACAGATGAGGGGGATGACAGATAGTATTTCTATAGTAATGTTTAATCCACATGGATTACTGCTCTGTTTCTGTTTCAGTTTTAAGATATCTTGCATTCTTCTTCAACCTGTATATCTAATAATTATACAGTCTATTCTAACAACCATATTAAACATGCATCTGGGTTATGATACATTATCAGATAACAAAGTAAAGGAGGCTTCAAATCTCCTGTATGAGCAATAATTCACCCCTTTACACCATTATTGAGTCTCTGTGAGCAGTGGCTTTAGAGTCTGGTTTCTGTTGTACGTCTATAAGTAGGATCTTCACACAGTGCAGGTCTCACACAAACTTAACACAACCAGACAAAAGCTGTTGAATATTACTCACGTTTATCGCAATTTTCACAATAGTCGCAGGCCATTTTTACGTTGTACTTTTCATTGAACAGTTCCTTTGTGCAAGATTCACACTCAATTTCACAAGTTGTCTCTGAACGCCGAACCACATGTTTGCCTGGAATAAAAACAGTACTTTACAGTTATAACCTGTTTGTATCAAAACTATGAAATCTATTAAGATGAAAAGAAGTCATTGTACCTGGTGGACATTTGCCACAGCATAAGTTGGGTTGTTCCACTGGCCATTCGTATTCTCTTTCATTGCAGTCTATGGAAAGCACAGCAGAGAGGAAAGAGAGACTGACCAGGAAAGTAAAAGCAAAAAAACAGAGTGGCTGCATCTGGGAAGAAGAGAAGGAGGATGAGCAGAAAGACAAGGTTGTGGGAAAACAATGATTTATTTGATCATATATATATATATATATATATATATATATATATATATATAAAAGTCCTTGGATGTAAATGACTTATTACTAAAGTTTTTTCTACACTCATTCTAGATTCTAGGTATTTTTATAGTCTGAAGAAAAAGAACATTTCTTCTTCTTGTCTTATGCTGAGAGACTGCTGCCTGTATTCTCCTCTAGCATGTAGCGTGTACAGTATCTAGTGTTTTATATATATATAATGTTGTGATGGATGTGTGCGAGCTGCCATGCACCAGTATCTATCTTCTATATTTTGAGATATAATCCTCTGACAGTGATAGAGATAGAGATATATATACTAACAAACAGACACTTACACACACTTACAGAACATGCATCTTTGTTATGCGCTTGTTATAGCATTTACACAAGTCATAATAATAGACACAGATTTTGGCAGTGAAGCTACACAGTATACTGTACACACACTTCAGATAAAATACAATAGTACTGATAGAGAAAATCAGCCTTGTATTAACACAAACACCTTTCCAACATTATATCACAGGTTTGACTGACAGCTACGGCTGAAAACGTCTTGCTTACAGTCTTTACTTACTGCGGACGAGCTGGTGAGACAAGGTGTAACCTGGGACCCTCTGAGTGTGAGAATGAGCAGGGGACCAGAAGTGTGTCAGGGGATTATTCATAAAATGTCAGCGATGACTCATTATGAAAGCTGTACATTTTGACGATGTCGATGAAATCTCTCTGCTCTACTCTCTCATCCTGTCTGTCTTTTGCTGCGACCCCCCTGGCTCTGTGCACAAAAACATACGCTCCTTCAGCCTCCACTTTTTTTCCACAGGAACCATCTCTCTCGTTTCACCCAAAATCAATCTTTTGGCTGAAAAAAACAATCTCTCTTTCTTTCTTTCTTAAATCCGTCTGTGCCTCTTTTTCTCAGACTTGAATGACAAGGTCATTCATGTTGAGGAGATACAAATTCCAAGAAATGGCACACAGGAGTGAGCAATACAATTAACAATACCAAAAGTAACAGTTTTCTTATCTTATGCATGTGAAAATTCAAATATCAAGATATTACTGTGTGAATGATCTGACATATGTCTACCTTCAGATAGTGACAAGTCACATACTGTATGTTTGAATTACTCCTAACTGCATTGCTTGTGTGTAATACTTTCTGTGTGGTAGCTTAGATGATTATCTGTCCACTGGGGCTTAAATTGTCCAGATGAGAGTAAAATGCTGGGCGTCTGGGTAGCTCACCTGGTAGAACGTTCGCCCATATATAGAGGTTTTCTCCTCGACGCAGCGGCCCTGGGTTCGGCTCTGACCTGCGGCCCTTTGCTGTGTGTCATTCCCCCTCTCTCTCCCCTTTCATGTCTTCAGCTGTCCTATATAAACGAGGGCCTAAAATGCCCAAAAAATTATCTTTAAAATAAAAAATAAAAAAAGAGAGTTAAATGCTGCAGTGAACAGAGTGATGAGGCTTTGGGAAATCCCTTCTATTACAGTAAAAACTTTGTAAGTGTGAGAACTTTTTTGTGTTATTACTTGATTAGTGATGACCAGCTAATCTGCATTTGTGTGAATATCTTTCCCCAAACACTTATTTTTATTCACTGCCATTGTCTCTGTGTTTATTCAAACAGTCTCCACTTCAGAAACATCCTCATCTAAAACTGAGTTGACACTTACATGGCAGCTTATTTTCATCTTGTCACATTCACCATTTAGATGTTGTGTACTCTTCTCACCATCTTCGTTATTTTTTCACAAAAACCAGGCCACACCACGTGACTTTGTGTCAACTGTGAAACAGGGCCTACATATGACGAGGCAGTATCATAAAGGGACTGCCTCTGTGGCCCCAGTGTGGCTTTCGGCACTACTCAAACAGAGTACAGGAATGACTGGAAGAGAGATGACTGAGCATTCAAATCACTCTGAACTGACTTAGAGCAAACCTGGTCATCCTTATCTTGAGGTTTCGGTATTAGGCTGCTTGACCGAAAGAATTAGTATGATTAGAACTTGCCAGGAACATGTTGAGGTTGTTGTGATGAAGTAAATGGATAATAAACAAAATGTATTTTTTTACTTGGCTTGAAACTACATGCACAAACAAATCTCTCCTCACAGGCTGTATTAATCTCACCAGTGTGATTGTTTGCACATGCACATAAGAAAAGACTACTTAAATGTCTGTATGCAAAATCTGCTGTAAGAATTTGACTATTTCTCTGCATGGAACCTAAGAGAGAGAGAGAGAGAGAGAGAGAGAGAGAGAGAGAGAGAGAGAGAGAGAGAGAGGGGAGTAGAGGAAGGAAGGATGTGGGTTTTCTGAGGAAGCACTTGTCTTGCTCTGCTGACTGAGCTCTTTCATGAACTGTACCAGCAAAGTCACGTGAGGCTACAGTCTGCTGGCCCGCTGAATCACATACCAGCCTATAGTATAATTATGGTGCCTGTAATTACAGTGCATTAAGTTATTCTTACTTCATTGTCTGCACTTACTCTATACAGGAATGGACCTACAATAAAGGTGATTTAACCTTTATTTGATCCTCCTAATAGCTTTAATTTGAGGATTTCATGTTTTTTTTAAAGACCTATTAATTGATTAGAAATGCATACAGTTATCATATAAATCTATAAAATGTCTTTTTGAGTGTCCATTAAGTGCCCCTGACTGAATACCTTAAAATGTACTCAATTTGACAATTAAAGGTACATATTCAAGTTGCTCCTCTGCAATAACATAGAGTCTCCACATCTGACCCAATGCATTACATTAACATCACATTTTTTTATTATTATCTCTGCACATTGCACATATTCTTTATACCTTAAACATTTGCACATTCTTTGGTCATTATTTATATATATCTATACTGTACTTTTCTTTTCATTTAATATATATATATATATATATATATATATATATATATATATATATATATATATATATATATATATATATATATATATATATATATATATATATATAATGTTGTGATGGATGTGTGCGAGCTGCCATGCACCAGTATCTATCTTCTATATTTTGAGATATAATCCTCTGACAGTGATTCGCCTGCAGACTCACCTGTGTGTATTACAACCTACAGGTTTTGGTATTTTTTTCCTGCAGATCGGCTGTTTCTTGCCAGCTCTGCCTCACTCACAATTCCTTGAAATGGTCTCGTGACGCAGCTATTTCCCGTTTAGTCCGCCTACGCTGGTGCTTAGCCGAAAGGGGCAATGGCACAGTCGCTCAACCTTCGGTAAAAGACAATATACATAGTTATATTGAATTAAATCTACATTAATGTCGATATATGGACCTGAAGTAAAAGAGGTATCGCTCGGTGTGACAGTAGTTGTCCAGGTAAGTGACGGTTATATAGCTCTACATGTGAGTGTGTGGGAAGGGGAGATTCATATCAGACTTGAGGCTGTGGTGGGCGTAAACCGAAACCATGAGACAAGAAAGAAAAACAGTAAAATACTGATTTAGTTCGTATACCTCAACGTTTTCTGTGAACACGTAAGTCGCCAGGTTGAGTTTTGAAGGTTTTAAAGTTAAACATTCAAGTTAAATCTTAGCGTTTCAGTGCGACAAGGAAGTGAGGGCGAAGCTGGCAAACAAGACAAACAAGTGGCGAAGAAATATGCAAGAGTCGTTTTTTTAAATTGGCTGTAGACCAATTAATTGTTTATTTCTTCTCGAGCTACATATTCCGTAAAGTATAATAAATTAAAATGCATTTTTCTTTAATGTGTGTTGAATCACCTGCAATTACTTACAAAGGGTTATTTATGGCAGAGGAGAATCCATGTCTATTTAACATTTTTAGAGACAACCTTAAATGACCCAATTCAATGAAAAAATATGCAAAGAGTTTGCCTTTAATCTCAAATTCGTTACATCTCAGTATAAGGGTAATATGATATTTAGCAAAAAAATAAAATACAGTGGCTTTTACTTTTTATCCAAATATCAAATAAATAAACAGTTTCTTGTTTACCTCTAGCTGATCTTGCAGATAGTTTTGTGCTGCTTATGTGTTGAGAAAACCACCTCTGAAACTTCAGCCCCCTCCTCAATGTAATATAATATAACTCAAATTAATCCGCAGATCTGTCAACTGTTTTCATTTGGACTTTGTCAGAAAGTGGTTCCAAGAAAAACTTGTCCATCACAAAGTGTATGTATGATCCTGATTAATAATCAACACCTCAAGTTAAATTCCATTGACCTCCATTTTGTTGTGTTGGCAGCAGCAGCAACAACAACAACAACAACAACAACAGCTAAATCTAAAGCTAACGACAGGTTAGATACCATGAATTCGGAAACGCATCATTTGTAATTTGGGTGAATTGACCCTTTAACGTAATCAGGCTGAGGGTCATGAGTTATTTAATGCTGTTTGGATAGATTTCATTTTTAAACAACTTAAATTATGCACACAAGACTTTTATTTACTCACCAGAAAACATTATTGATTTATGGAAATATATTGAGAAAACTGCTGTTCTTCTAAAATATAACCTGAGTCAGCGCCTGAGTAAAGGCCACGTTGTTACCAAAGTCAAATCAGAGTATTTTAACTTCTTTACTCTGGTCATTTTAGGACATCTCAGACTCATTCTGTCAGGCTCAGCTGTGCATCAACTTTTGTCAGATATAAAGCTATATGTTTTCAGCCACAGGTGTAATCAAGGCTCAATTAGCTACTAACTGGCCCCAGGGCCCTGGCATTTGTTTATTTAAAACTTTAAGAATATGCACCAAAGCACAATATCAACTGAAATGTTAAAGGCACTAAAGTGGGTCCTGCTTTATCTTTGAGTACTTTGTGTTTAAGCAAAATACCACATGAATCAGCAAACCTGGGGTCAGGCAGTGAAGTGGAGAATGGGAGGACTGTGGTGTTATGGGGCCAATATTGGAGCCCAGCATTTCATTTTTGCCCCGGGTCCCCCCTAACAGGGTTTTGTGAACATGACTGTATTTAGGTTTATATTTCAAAAGAAAGTTGATAAAGCTTCATGAATAAGATACAGTGCATTAGTTTTGTATACACAGCAGTCAGTAACACTCTAATCATGAATGCTTGTGTGCATGTTATGCATTAATGTCAAAGTACAGCTAAGCCTCATGGGAATTGGTAACCTGCCATGACCTGCTTTGTACAACAAACTGTGGCCTGTTGGTGGTGCTAGATGAAAGTATCATCATAGGCCCATGATTGTTTATACAGCATTTTTTTGGTGGTAAATTAAAAAAACAACATTATACTAAGTCTTAGTTGTTTTTACCTATGATATTATAAATATGAATTCATCTTGATTTCATTGTACATTTAAGGCATTCATTAGTAGTGTGTGGGCCCAGAGCTTATTGTCTGTCCATCATTTAGCAAAAGATGGACTCAGCAATAGATTGCACAATGCCTTTAAATTATATCACTATTACCATGGCTGTTAGAGGTGTTTGACACATTGTTTTCCTTGCAGGTGGCCTCCGATGGATTGAGCTAAACCTGTAAGATATGGAGGGAGCTGGGCACAGAGGAAGATGGGACATAAAAGCCCCTGTTGGCACAATACTGCTCCTTATGGTGAGAAAAACATGAAGTGATACACTAAATATTGTACTTGAATTCATGAAAAACTGTCTTGTTTTGTTGCATTCATTGTATATTCTATGTTACAGTGCATGTTCATCCCCACTCTGACATTGTTACAACCTTCAGAGGAGCAGAAGTGTCCACTTGGTGACTATCCCACTGAAAAGGGAATTTGTTGCAACAAATGCTTAGCAGGTACTGTATGGCCTCCTGCACACCTCACATGATTCACAGTAGCATTCTTATTTATGGAAATATCACACAGGCCGATTTTTTCTTCTTCGATTAAATCCATTCTGCAAAGTGTTAACTGTGTTTACACGTGATGTTCATGTTTTCCAGGTTTTAAGCTTGTAGAAAAGTGTCATGCTGAGGGTCAAAGAAGTAACTGCACAACATGTCCTGATGACCAATACATGGACGAGCCGAACTACTCCCCCAACTGCAGAAGTTGCAGACGCTGCAAAGGTGGAGCAACATTACCTTTTTCTAAATCAGTTTCACCTCTTTGATTTGTCAGTGTTGTATCAGGTTATGGTCTTCTTTGTTCACTGTTTCTCCCTTTTAAACTCTTCCTCAGCATCAAAGCATGAAGAGGAGGTATCATCATGTCAATCAGACAAAAACACGATTTGTAAATGTGAGGATGGTTATTACAAGTCTAACATTGACTCAGAAACATACGAGTGTCGGAGATGTTCACAGTGTAGACAGGATGAAAAGGAAAGACAGACATGTAAGTCTTAAGATCTGGCAATGCTATGAACTTTACTAATACTCAGTTATGTCTATGTAAAATCCTTTTCTTTATTCATTCTGTGGCTCATATTCTTGTGCACAGGTACACCAGAGAAAAACACTGTGTGTGAATGTAAAGAGAACTACTACAGAGTCAAGGGCAAGTGTGAGCCATGTAAGAAGTGAGTATACTAATGTATATGAGCTTTTGGTACACACATTGTTCCCATCCTGCTCTTTGGCACTGTTTTAATTTAAAGTTGTTAATGGGGAAGTTGGTTTGGTGAATTGAAACTTGCAGCGCACTTCCGACTTTGTTAAATCTTTCCATTTGTTGGCAACAAAAGAGAGAAGTTACGAGACACTAAAACTGGATTGCTGACATTTTAACATTTACTAAACGAGTAGCCATTTGCTAAATGTACAGCTTGGTTTACTGAGAGAGGACCCCTAAAATATCTGGATGAAAACAATAGATATTGATCAATCTTTTGGATACATTGTGTCTAAAAGATTGTTGTTGATTTGAAACAGTGGTTGAAATCTACACTAACATTAGTCTCACTTTGCCAGACCTTCCACAGCGCCACGGAGGAAGGTCTGGTTAGCCCACAAAGCATTCCGGGATGGGAGAAAAATGTGCTCTGGTTTATTGGTATTTCTTTAAACCAATCACAATCGCACGTACTAAGCACCAGGAAAAGCCATGGTGCTGCTTCAAAATAGCCTCGGGAAGGAACTTGTTTTGGTGGAACGTAAATGTTCAAAAGTTGTTTTAGTCATGCAACAGAAAACTCAGATTGGACAGCTAGTGTAGCTAGCTGTCTTGATTTACCTTGCAGAGATCTGAGGAGCAGTTAACCATAGTCCTCATAAATCGACCGGAGTTTAAAATTCCAACACAAACAAAACGGAAGATAATGGACTGGTTGAATGGCTGAAAAGAGTGACGGCAACGAGCCAATCCCGGAAGTGGAACGTTGTGGATATAGACTACACAAACATAAACAATGTTGTGAAGAGGTTACATTTGGCCAAGGTCTTCTTGGTTAGACAAAACCAAAACTGCTTACGTAGGCATTTGAAAGGGGAATCATTAGTAAAAAATATACATGGGGCATCCAATCAGCTCTTATCAGGGTAGGGCTCAAACATCTCTTAATTTCAGTGAGGAATGTGTCCAGTTATTTGTTGAGTGAATTGTTAAGTAGGTGGACAGGCAGATATTTGTCACAGATAAAAGAGGAAAAAGAAGGGGAGCCCAGAGGAACCTACAGCCCATAATCTTTAGCTGCATTCTTAAGGTAGCCATTAGTAGTAACTGTGACAGATGAAGTGAGATGAAGCATTATCTTTCTTTCTATTAGTACCATTTTCAACAACGTGCAATTGTTTGCTTGCTGAAGTTAAAAACGGCCTTTGTGTTAATTACTTCCTCTTAAGATGTGTTACTTCCACCTCAATTTGTGAAACACCCTCTCTTTGCTCCACAGTTGTACCGCTGAGTGCACACTTCAATGTTCACCTCCTACTGCAAAAGGTGAGCACTTGTGACAGGGATATGATCATCAGGCCAGCTTTTAAGAGTTAATACACCATGAATTAAGATCTGGTATTATTCTGTGGTTTACATATGATGTGTATTTTTTTAATTATTAATTTTAGTTTCAAATTAATTTTTATCAGTAAAATATGAAATATGTTTATGGAACATGTCCTGTTTTAGCCAAATTATATAAGATATATATCAAGCTATTTGTGTGTGTAAATACCTTGAATTACCCATTTAACAAAAAAAATGTCCCCACCAAAGCTAAACCAAACCTACATCCTTGCCGTTGGCAGTAATATTAGTGTTGCAACAGTGCATTGGCCTCGCACAAAGCTGTTCATGCTTTTTTGGGGAGTTTCAGTCGGCACCATCAGACCTGTAGCAACTCCTTATCTAGCCACAGTAGCTATGAAGCTAATAGTATTATAATAGCCAAAATCATAGCAAAAATAAATAAATAAATAAACACAATTTAGTTAATCATTTTTAATTGGTCAGTCCATCCATCCATTTGCTGGCACTTATCCGGGTCGTATTAATTTGAGTTTACTGGTTTTCAGTCATAATTTCATAAAAGTATGGTATCACGAAAGTATGTAGAAATGTGTAATTTAAGAGATTTTAAAGTCTTGGAAGTCTTGAATTTAACTTTGTGAACCCTGCAGAAATCCTGTATATTCCTGCTTCACAGATGTGATTAGAACAATTTTGTGAGTTGGTTAGGTATTCAGCTGTAGCGTTTTTTAGATGTGGGTTCTTTGTTAGGTTTAATAGCAAAATAATTAGACTGTCGAAAAACATTGCTTTTTTAACTCATGTTTTGTTCCCTATGTGTCCCTTCGGATCCTTATGAAGCTCCTCTGCCTGAAGATGGATATCTTATCAAGATCATTGCTGGAGTTGCAGTTATGGCTGTGATATTGCTGGTGCTGTTGGTTCTCATCACCTACATTGTTACAAAACGGACTACCAAAAAGAAGTTGCTGAAACCGTACTGTCAACCAGCTGACGTCTCTGTGGACTCATGCGAGGTACACTGATCTAACTGTCGGTGGTTACTTTTCTCTGCCAGATGTGTACCTCTACAGTCAATAACATTTAATCTGCCCTTGTTCTCATAGCGAGCCCTGTTCCACATCGAGGAACCTTCAGACAACATGACTGCCAAGGCTGTTCCCCAAAGTCCTGTGAGTGAACAGGAGCAATACAATCTGCCTGACTGTGTCCCCCTGGAAGTCAAGAGTGAGTGTATTTGATACTGGGCATAGCAGCACATGCTCCTGACCAACAGTCCAGTGTATTTCGGCTCACACATACAGAACACTATTGTATTAACTCTTATCTCTTCTCCTCAACACCCCCCTCCCTTCTCCTGACTCCCTTCTGCAGTCCCTGACCTGATCTACACAGTGCTGGATCTGGTTCCTGTGCTGCAGGTAAAGCAGCTGGTGCGTTCTCTCGGTGTGAAGGATACAGAGATCGAACAAGCAGAACTGGATCACCGATCCTGCCGCGAGGCTCACTACCAGATGCTAAGAGTGTGGGCTGAGAGAGGGTCACGTGCAGGTGGAGGAGGACGAGGTAGAATGCTGCACTCCCCCTTGTTGCAGGAGTTGTTGGAGGAACTGAGAAAGATGCACCTGGGACGTGCAGCCGAGGAGCTGGAGACAAAGTACGGCATTCAGTAGTTCTGCAACACGTGCCAAGTGGAACAAGAAGCGCATGAAACCAAGTATTGTTCTCTTTAGAGAGTCACTCACAGGCAGCCTCAAAGCATGACACGGTGCTATAGCCAGCAGTTTTATTTCACAGAAAGCACTGAGCACTCTCCTTCTCGTCCTGCCAAATACTTGCTGAAAAGATGGTCAAACTACTGAGAGCGACGGATCAAATGGTTCATAGAGGCACATGTATATGTAAATGTTTGTTTTTTAAAGGAATAATAAGACATTTTAGGAATTAGCCTATTGGCTTTGTTGTACAGTTAGATGAGACGACCGGCAAGAAAGGGAATAAGAGTATTTTTTCTTTAGTATCACTATACTGTACAGTATATCTTTAGAAATGTTGGGGAATATTTTATGATTTCATACTGGACTTATTACTTTTTATTATACAACATGCATTCATGATTTGAGTGTTTTCGACTGCATTTTGTACCAAATAGTATCTACTGTTGTACAAACTGTTTTATACATCGTGCCTACTCTATCATATATAGTTAAGGCCAATTAAGCTAATCTATTTCTGTTATTGTCATCAGTCACCATTACAAGATATGTTAAAACATTCCAAACATTAGTTTTTTTTTAGCACAGGGAAGTAACTATTCATCCGTGCCATTAAAGTTAACTGGTAATGTTTTAATAGTAGTTCCTGGTTACATTGTTAAAACAGTTCTAGTCTTCTTTATTTAAATGTTATGGGACAGCACGGTGACTCAATGGTTGGCACTGCTGCCTCACAGCCAGTAGGCACTGCTGAGTACTGGATCACCGGTCCTTGCAGGGCCTTTCTGAGTGGAGTCTCCCCGGGTTCGCCTGGGTTTTCTCTCCAAGTGCTACGGTTTCCCCCACCATAAAGACATGCGTGCTAGGTAACTCCTGCAAGTGCCCTTATCATTAAGGGCTAATTAGTTTGGATGGGTTAAATGCAGAGGATGCATTCCTAAAATGTGTAATGTACTTGGCAAATAAAGAAAATAGTATTATATAATATTAGAGAAAGAACAATACCAAAGCCAGGGAAGTTTGCAGTTCCTTATAGACCAGACCCCTGCTACTTCTTTGACAGGCTTTTCACAGCCTCATTAACGTTCTTTTGAACCCCATCATACCAGCATTATTCATTACTGTCAGAGAAAACAGGACACACCTTGTTTCAGTCTGCCTCAGCCAAGTGAACTATTATAATTCCAGTCTTGGCCTGCAGATTCAGTGATGAATCAGTCACTCTCAGACAGACTGAGGACGTGTCATTCCACAGCACCTTTATCCTACACTGAATTGTATAGCCAAACAGAACAATTTATTCACTGAGCAATCCATGTTGAGCAGTATATAACAGATGTTGTGCTAATATCTGAACTTTAAATAAATCTATCTTTGTATCTTAATCTGAATTGTGCCGTACATGTGCTGCCATTAACAGGCTGAGAGTGAATGTTTGGGTGTGCGGATAAATTGTTAATGTGAAAAAGTGTTAATGAGGATGTGATTGTGTATTTAACCTCAGGCACGCTGACAGTCTACATTCCAGCTTGAAGCTGCTGCTTTGTAAAAACACACAGAGTAAGCTATAACCTCTCTTCTCCTCTTTAAATGATTTCCTATGTTTGCTCAGGGGGATCAATATGCCAGATTGACATTAATCAACAATAGATCATCCTCAAAGAAATCAGTCACCACCTCTGCTCCACTTACTACTTCTAACTGCGATACATTTACCAGCCCTGAGCATGGATTTGTTGGCTGCAGAATCCAGTTGTTCCTGTCAAGTCAGTTGCAGTGGGCAGGGGTGCAGGTGAAAGGAAGAGAGGGAGGGACTGATCCAGACAGAGAGAAAGAGGAGGAGAAAGCTAACAGAAACCAAATATGATTGTGTGAAACAAAATGGATCCAACCAAGCTCAGGTACAGTCTATCATTTTTTAATTAAAAAACATAGCTGGTGGTGTGGGAAGGTAAGTGTATTATGTGAGTGAGATAATTAGCAGGAACATTTTACCTCATGTCTTCACTGCAGTTAATTACTTTCATGTTGGAGCTGCTGTGTTGCTCCATGGACTGTCCTGTGGCATTTGTTGATTTACTGAGGCTATAAATCTACCAGGAGGCATGTTTATAATGGGTTAAAGTGTTACAATTGCAATTTAATCTAGTTTCATCTTTAGTGTGTTACTGTGGGATACAGACAGACAGTGATTTTAAACAGGTATGACACTGTGATGAAAGCTCTTGTGTCCGTCCTTTGATGTTGGACTGTATGACATGAGCAGTTAGGGCAGTGAACTTGTCTGCTGTGTGTTTGCTCATGTGAGCCTTTGCTTTTAGACTAACTTTTGAGTGAATACCAGTTGCACCTCTAATCCCACACTGCACTTATGTATGTGGCATTATTCCTGCTATTTTTAAGCAACAGTAGTGAGCCACCCAGCAGTGAATAGAAATGGCACTTCTCTAGTCAGTAAATGGTGAAATATTTCATTGAGGTACAGTAGCTTCCTGAAAGCGGAGACACATTCTTCGCTGTAACTTAAATCTGCAGCAGGACATTATGCAAATTGAGATGGTGTTGGATTTGTGGGAACTAATGTCACACGAGTCCTGGAGCTACAACCCACGCGACCGTGTAACCGGAGCTGTAGAAACTATTGGTGTCCTGTTAAATCAGCATCACTCTCTGTAAGATACAGCAGTAATGATTTCTGCTTCTTTGACAGCCTGCTGACTCCTGGTATTTACTATTTGTGTGAGAGTCTTAAAAGAGAACCATGAGTCTATGAGAAGCTGCTGAGGCCAAAATGGAATACTTCACTTGCACATGCATATACTGTATACCAGTACTAAGCACACCATCCACCCTGACCTCCTACCCTATGCACATACATGTATAATTATATATAAACTGCTATATGTTTATGCACGAGAGTATGTGCAAGTGCTTAGTACCTGTATATATGTATGTGCAAGTGAAGTATTCAATTTTGTCTAGGTCAAAGTCTGTAGGGCCTAAATCCCTATTAAATGAAGGAAGACTGAGCGTTTGCTCACTTTGGCCCAAACTATCTATGAGAGCATCCAATTCAACATTTTGTTTTATAAATTCTATTTTGCTGTTTCTGTGTTTGTCTCTATCTTGCTTGTTAGATATGTAATGCTTTTATTGTAAAATATTTTTTAAACTTTTTTTGCTTAGTGAATTAATGTACTATCTTAAATTATATCTTAAGCTAGTGTATGTCCAGGCCAACTTTGGGGTCAAGACACGATGGTTGCGAGATAGATCTAAACAGAAAAATATATATTTCTGCTTTAAAAAAATAAGGTTGTTTTTTTTAAAACTTTGCTATAATCTTTGCTTTTTTTCTTTTGAGTCACTGGATAATTGGAGCTCTTCATGCATCTTGTGATTATATATAACTGTGCAATAAACAAATTGGCCAGGAGGCTGATACCAATGCCATAATAGGAAAAACGGAATATTTTAAGTTTCCATTGTATAAATTAAATTAGCTGATTTTGAACTCATCCATAAATACCTATAATAACCAGGTGCTTAGTGACCGTGGTATCTTTCAGAGTTTCTGGCTCAGTAACACAGTGGAGAACTGTAAGGTGCACTTTTGTAAATCTTTATCTGGACATATGTATTTTTCTGTTTGGGAATCAACACGTGGAACTCAAACGGGACCATAGCTGGGATCATTTTAAACTCAAGTTGAAGCAGTTTTTAAAGAGTGTTCACTCAGGTAGTAATGAATGATCTGGTGGTTATTTTATTGTATTTTCATTTTGTATTGCATCATTTTGTATGTATTTTCTTCTTGACGTTTATGTATTTAAAAGCCCAACTATCTCAGAATATAACTATCCTCATGTTTCTTCCTATAAAAATAAACATTAAATGACAAATAAAACAAGGAAAAAATATCTTTGGTTGAGCTTTTCACAACCAGGAGACACATGAAACAAGCAGGTGGCAAGCAGACATGCTTCATTGTGAGGGGCCAGAAGCCAAAAGGGTCAAACTATTCCAGTTGTTTATAATAGTTCAGCCTTTTCTGTTTTGTTGCCATCTGTGTTTGTTTACCTCACATTTATAAAGCTTTAGCCCTGCAAAGAAAGTGTAAGTAAACAATTTAAAAATGATGACAAAGCACACAATGTCCCTCCATTCTGTTTCCCACTTCCCACTCTTGTAAAGCCTTTTCTTGTAACAAACTATTCTCTGTGCACTCACACACACACACACACACACACACACACACACACACACACACCTTATTTTGGCATTGAGTAGCCCTGTATGTTTCTCCTCAGCCTTTCCTCAAAGGCACTGCATGTAAATGGTGGGGGAAATGATTCACTGATGGAAGAAGCATCAGTGCCGTGGCGAGACGGTGTGGATGTGGAGAGGCAGAGGGACACAGAAACCAGAGAGCCAGACGATGTTGATGGGACGACAGCAGCTGCAGATATAAACCATCACCACAGGGGGTCAGCAGACAAACACAAGTTCAATACGTTGGGCTATCAGGCAAGTGAAATGTGAGGGTGGCCGCTTCCTGTACTGACATTACCAGGGAAGTATTGCACTTTTACCCCGCTGCTTTTATCTGTCATCTGTAATTAGTAGTTGTTTGGCACGTTATTTTTCATACTAAAAATATGATCGTCTTCTACAACTGGTGCATTGTTCAGTGAAAAATCTTCCTCCTATCTAGTCATTTTAGTTACCTTGTTTTAACACAAATCAACTTGTGGTTCTAATCAGCTTCTCCATGATTGTAGTGCAGCGACAGCGCCTTATCTCTCTGGTTTCAAAATACAGACACTTATTATTTAAACGTATTCAAACAAGTTGTTTTCAATTTTAAACAGGTCAACATGTTCTTACTGCATTGCAAAATAAGGTTTTTACGATTCAGTTATAAGCATAAATGTATTTATAAGATTGAGGCATTTGCAAATTTAACAGCTCAAAACTGCAACAAAAATACAGTTTACATGCATTACAAGTACTTTTACTTTTGTTACTTTAAGCACATTTTGCTAATACACTTCTGTACTTTTACCTAAGTAAAATTCTAAATGCAGGACTTTTACTTGTAATGAAGTATTTTTGCACTGAGTATCAAGTGTCCAATTGTTAAAAACTAGTGAGAAGACTATTGCTTTTGACATCCATGAAACACAAATCACGGGGACAGAAGCATAGTCTAGATTCATCTTTCATCTCTCTTGTGGGTGGTGATGGCGCAGTGGATATGACACTGGGTTCACTTCCCACTGCGATACATCAACCAATGTGTCCCCCAAGACACTTAACCCCTAGTTGCTCCACAGGCGTGCGGCCTCTGACATATATAGCAATTGTAAGTCGCTTTGGATAAAAGCGTCAGCTAAATGACATGTAATAATGTAATATAACCTCTTGCTCACTTTCTTCCTTATCTTGTGATTTTTTGTTTATCATCTTAGAAATGTGATTGATCCTCTGGTATGGAATGCACAACCTGAAAATAGTATTTTCCCTCTTCAGAGGCGGACCAAGCAGAAGGTCGTGACTGACTTTGCAACAGTGACTAAGGGATCCAAACCCAGAGGTGCACTGAGACAGGTCCTGTTCAGTCAGGGAGTGTCTGAGAAGTCTGAGGTATTATGTTATCCCCTGCTCATCACACTACATGCTGACAGTGACATGCTGAGAAACAGATACAGACTTGCTCTTACCATGTCCGCCCACTCCAACAACCGAAAAAACTGCAGCACAACTTGTTCTGCTCCACTGGCATTCTTTTAAATGAAATGTCTGACCGCAAATATTCACAATAGCTGTTCTAAGAAATGATTGATTCATTATAACATCAAAGTTTCCTCTTTATTTTCCCTGACTTCTGTGTTTTTTCTTCGTATCCTTCTACCTTCTTATTATTGTCCTCCCTGTCTTTAACAACCCCTCAGGAGCGAGGTCAGCTGGAGGTGTTGAAGCAGTGTCTGGGGGCCTACGCTTTGCCGGCCAATCTAAAGTGGAGGTGGAAGGAGGAAAGTCAGGGAACCACGCTGGAAAATAACTGGACCGATATAGTGCACTCTCATTCAGTACGAGCCCTTAAAGGATAACTCAACAATATTTTGTTTTTTCTCTTACTGTCAACAAATCCCATTATAAGACCAAAACCAACAATGAATTGGTCCAACAACTAGTTTAATTAGCTGTGCTGTAGAGCTCCATTGTTCTGCAAAGCTATGAAAAAAACATTGATGAACCACTGGGCGACAAGCTCTTCGATTACCATAAACACCGGCACTGTAGTTTATTTTGAGTCAATCCCACACACATCATCCTGCTGCTGTAAATACTCACAAGAGCACCAAATCCGCAGCTGACCCCCTAATCCAACAAAAGCACTATAAACTCCTGTTTCAGTACAGTTTATTACAACTTGCAGTGCCCAGCAGTTTTAGTAAATTATTTTGCATTTTTTTTTAAATATAAAAGTCCATTTTCATGACCTGTTTTTAAAGATTTATGACAACCTTTGAAAGTGGTAAGAATTAAGACATTTTCCTTGTTATTTTCAGTGGATTTGTTGACAATGAGAAAAATATATCCTTGAAATGCTTCTGCTCTTACCGTAAAATACCTGCTCAGTATGTACATTTTAAACATTCCTGAAACATCTTTAATAATCATCTCATTTCCTCCTATTTACTCTCTCTGTCTCCCACTGTCTTGTTTTAATGATCAGACGATGTCTAAGATGCAGAAACACCAACAGGAGGCGCTGTGGGAGTTTGTCCACACTGAGCTCACCTACATCAACAAGCTCATTGTCATCAAAGATGTAACGTGTCATTCTCTACCTGCTGTCAAAGTCTCATTTAAATACTAATAATATTCACAAGTATGTACAGTATGTGATAGCTGAAAAGGGATTTTCCACAGGATGTTTAACAAAGCTGTGTCTGCTTCTTACAGTTGGTTATTGCAGCTCTAGTCAACCTGCACCAGCATGGATTTCTCCTGGAGGTCAGTCAGTCTGCAGAGCATGTAGCCTCATCTCGAATGGAAACACACAAACACTTAATCTGCAGGCCTATTTTCCACTGTTCTGCATACTTCTGACATACATTGACTGGCAAGACGAGAACATCCGCTAAAGCTGACACAGAATACAACACACAAGTGGAAAATGAAGCACAACAACAGATTTCCATCGAGAAGACGGAAAATATCACAAAGCAGGGGAGTTAAGTTTTAACACTATGATTTTTTTATTTTGTCTTGACTTCCTCCTGTGACAGGTGACCCCTGAGCTACTTTTCTCCAACCTTCCCTCCATCCTCACAGCACACCAGCTGTTCTGGCAGGAGGTGATTTATCCCATGTTACAGGAAGTCCGGAGGACAGGCAATCCCTTTGACCCCATGATGTTAGAGGCCGGTTGCCTGCAGGTATGAACTCACTGTCTGCAAGATACATTACAAACACATTCAGATGTGTGTTTCTGTGTCTCATTGCTACACTTACTCAAGTACATTTACTTATAGACAGTATTTTGTTGAAGTAATTTACTTAAATTTCAATTTTCCATTATACATTTCAGGGAGGGAAATGTTGTACTTTTTACTCCACTACATTTATCCGACAGCTGAAGTTACCTGTTTTTTTGCAGAGTAAGCTTTACAAGAAGCTATTTGTACATGTAAATTAAGTTTCCCAACAGCATTTCAAATAGTTTAAAATAGCTTCAACTTAACCAGCTACAACATTAAAATGCTGTTACAATTTACAAGATTAGAAATAATAATCCAATGGTGTACTAAGTAATAAGGAGCCATTCTACTGCCTAAATGAGCACTTTTATAGTACATTTGGCTTATAGCAATTATGTACTCCTGTTCAGAATCAGAATCAGAATCAGAAAGGGCTTTATTGCCAAGTACGTTGCACATACGAGGAATTTGTCATGGTGTTGTTGGAGCATGTCACACATACAAATATAAGAAGGATAAAAATAATATAAACAATATAAGTATAAACATATACACACAGTATGTATTAATAACGATAAAATAAATTTAAATAAATAGTAAAATAAGTTAAACAGTAGTAAAAAGGAACGCTACAGCAGAGTAGGTACAGTGGCATGAGGAGCCAGAGGTGGGGTGTGGAGAGAGTCAGGATGGATTCCGAGCCTTGTTTAGAAGGCTAGTGGCGGAGGGGAAAAAACTGTTTATGTGGCGTGAGGTTTTGGTCCTGATGGACCTCATCCTCCTGCCAGAGGGGAGTGACTCAAAGAGCTTGTGTCCGGGGTGGGAGGGGTCAGCCACAATCTTTCCAGCACGCTTCAGAGTCCTGGTGGCCTATAGGTCCTGGAGCGGCGGCAGATTGCAGCCAATCACCTTCTCAGCTGACCGAATGACACGCTGCAGCCTGCCCTTGTCCTTGGCAGTGGCAGCAGCGTACCAGATGGTGATGGAGGATGTGAGGATGGACTCAATGATGGCTGTGTAGAAGTGCACCATCATTGTCTTTGGCAGGTTGAATTTCTTCAGCTGCCGCAGGAAGTACATCCTCTGTTGTGCTTTCTTGACGAGGGAGCTGATGTTCAGCTCCCACTTGAGGTCCTGGGAGATGGTAGTTCCCAGGAAGCGGAAAGACTCCACAGTGTCAATTGTGGAGCCACAGAGGGTGATGGGGGCAGGTGGGGCTGGGTTCTTTCTGAAGTCCACAACCATCTCCACTGTCTTTAGAGCATTGAGCTCTAGGTTGTTTTGCTTGCACCAGGTCACCAGATGGTCAGCCTCCCACCTGTAGGCGGACTCGTCTCCATCAGAGATGAGTCCGATGAGGGAGGTGTCGTCCGCAAACTTCAGAAGCTTGACGGACTGGTGACCGGAGGTGCAGCTGTTGGTGTACAGGGAGAAGAGCAGAGGAGAAAGAACGCAGCCCTGGGGCGATCCGGTGCTGATGGTCTGTGAGTCGGAGACGTGTTTCCCCAGCTTCACATGCTGCTTCCTGTCAGACAGGAAGTCAGTGATCCACCTGCAGGTGGAGTCAGGCACACCAAGCTGGGAGAGCTTCTCCTGAAGCAGAGCCGGGATGATGGTGTTGAAGGCAGAGCTGAAGTCCACAAACAGGATCCTGGCGTAGGTTCCTGCGGAGTCCAGGTGCCGGAGGATGTAGTGGAGGGCCAAATTGACTGCATCATCTACAGACCTATTGGCTCTGTAGGCAAACTGCAGGGGGTCCAGGAGGGGGTCGGTGATGGCTTTGAGGTGTGAAAGCACAAGGCGCTCAAAGGACTTCATAACCACAGAGGTCAGGGCGACAGGTCTGAAGTCATTAAGTCCTGTGGTCCTTGGTTTCTTGGGGACAGGGATTATGGTTGAGGTCTTGAAGCAGGCTGGCACGTGACATGTCTCCAGTGAGGTGTTAAAAATGTCTGTGAACACTGGAGTTTTCCCCGCAATTCTCTTTTGATTGTTTTTTCAAAAGAAAGAGCGAATTAAACACAACAAAATCACCAACTTAAGAACACGAGGAAAAAAGAAAGAAAATAAAGAAAGAAAATTAGTCAGGGTGGGAATTATAAATAGATAAATAAAGTATTACACACACACACTATGAGGTGTGTTTGATGCATAACAAAGTCTGGTAAAATATTTGCTAGATATAGTGGAGTAAAGGCATCCTGAGCAGAGAATGAAGTCACACTCCCTCTGTGTGTGTGTAATCTTAACTTCTCTGTTCCTTGTTTTGATAGCCGGTCGGCTGTGCATACACGCAAGTGCCTTAAGCGTCAGTATCTGAAACCGAGGAACAAAGCCTTGGTATTTCACGAGTTGGGGAACAGTCTATGAGAGCTGCATGGAGGCAATCCCAAACCAGTTTTTTTTTTCCTGAATATCGAGTACAGCCCCTTTAAGTACAATTTAAAAAAAGTAGGACTGTTACTTGTAATGTCACTTTTCAATTAAAAATCTTCACATTGCCATTAAACCTCCTTTTCTTTTTGTCCCCAGTTCCCCAAGCGCTTCTTTTCATATAAGAATTACTGTTGGGAGGAGGAAAACAATCTGGAGTTCACACGCAGGCACATCGAGAGCAACCCACATTTTCTCACTTACGTTCAGGTACGCAGCAGACATCCAATATGCACACCATGCACACTAACACTTTCATGTGAGGATTAAAGCTCACACACAAATACTCACCCACACAAACCCCATTATTACCATTAAGTGGACCTGTATGGAATTCAATGTAATGACTAAATGTTCTGTTATTGATGGTGATGCTGTGTGTGGTTTAGGATGTTTTCATAATCTCGTCACACCAACATTTTTGACAAAATGATTCACACTCAACAGCACCTTAAAGCTGCAGTGGGTAGAAAGCAAAAAAATGCCAGGATTTTAAGTAGTGTGAGACCTTCTCTTGCAGCTCTCCCTCTCCCCTCTCTTTCACACGGGCAATGCATGTGCATGACAGCCAATAGAAACGCTCTTTGAAATAACCTGTGATTGGCCAAAGTCTACTGGCTAAAGCCTGAACACAGAGCCAAGAGGAGGTGCAGAACTCTAGTTTTCTCTTAGACCATTGGACTTACAATATGTTATATAAGATAATTATGGAATTTTTGCCCAAAATATGCCAAAAATAAAGTGACTACCACAGCTTTAAAGAATGTAGTGTTCACAAAACTGAGTGCAGGGCATTTAGTCAAGTCAAAGCAACTTTAATGTCAATTCTGCAATATGTGCCAGACATACAGAGCAATTGAAAATACGTACAACAAGTATAATATAAAAGATAAGAAATATATACAAATAAAGATAAAAAAAAAGATAAGTAATATGAACATATAAGATAAAGAAAGATAAGTAATATACCGGTATACATATTTATGGGAATAGTGACTACAAGACAAGTGTGTCCTGCTGCAGTTACACAAACCCTTCGATAGCATGTTGATAGAGAGGCACCCTAACAGTGCTATCTAATGTACTACTGTAAATGTGTATATTCACACTAGCTCTTTCACTTATGTCATACCATCACGCTTGTCAACCTGAGTGGGAGGTGATCATTTTTTGTTTAACAGTTAAAGAGACATTTTACCAGGAAATGGTAGTTGGTGGGCGTTAAAGGGTCTGCTCTTCCAAATCAAACAAAACAAAAACATCTTACTTAGCCCTTGTGGAAGTGTTGTTTTTGTTTTTGTATATATAGTTTTATTTGTTAAGGCTTCAGTCTTTTGCCAGCACTCCAAAAATGTGGTGGGGAATATAAAAATAACCCAGTAATCCACAGACCTCCCTGTAAATTCATTGAGAACTATGTTCTACTAAAAATGATTAAAACTCTCTGCAGTAAGGATTGAGGATTAACTAGCACAACTGGTACATTTTTTATGGAAGAATGAGTTAATATTGAATTTGAAGAAAAATGTAATTATCCAAGCTGCTATGGCTAGATACTATTTAGGTTACTGCAGGATGCTGTTGGGCATTCATTTGGGTAAACCTAACTTTTAAATTCAGAATTTTAAAATACTATTTCATTCATGGTTTCAAGCCACTATGTAATAAAAGTAGTTTCAATCAGAAGCACTGACATGAGGTGATGTTTTTGTCCTATCCAGTGGGTGGAGACTCACCCTCAGTGTGAGCGGATGCGGCTCGGGGACATGCAGGCCAAACCCCATCAGAGGATCACAAAGTACCCTCTGCTGCTCAAGGCCGTGCTGAAAACTACCCAGGATCCTCATGTACAGCACACACTCAGAGGCATGGTAGGAAGCTTTTTGAATCGTGAACATCTGCTAACATGTGCACAAAGGCTTATCTTTGTTTCTGTTACAGGGGCTGCAACTCCTTTAAAGGGGTGATAGAATGATTATATAGGGTATTTCACACTGTTCCTTAAAGGGATATTTCACCGTTGGAAAGATGAATATATCTTTAAATTGGGTCACTTATGTAGTAGAAATGTGAAATTTTTTAGAAATTGGTGGCTTCTAGGCCGAGAAAAGCCAGAAAATGTGTTTTTGGCTCATATGGATGAAAGACACCAAATCCCACAATGCACTTGCTTCGCTGCTTTAGAGTCTACTCCCAAGCCACGCCTACCGTTTACAGACAGACAGTGAGACAGTCAACTCAACTTTAGTTTTATTGTCATTTCAACCATATACACGAAACAACGTTTCACCGTGGCTCAATTGGTTACACAATTAAAAGATTTACAAACAACTTTATATAAAAACGACATACGAAACAGGCTACATTTAGTGCACACACATGATATGCTCCGTAAAGTTCAGCTAACACATAGCTACTAGCATTAGTGCTGGGTGGGCTGTATCACCGAGTATAAACATTTGCGTGGAATGTAGAATGGTCGGCATTTAACAGTCACAAACTGCACCAGCACTTAGCAGTTAGTTGGATACAAGCCCCCCATTTCTGCACCAGGCAGTCCGTGTTAACACAGCCCACCTCCACTAGCTAGTCTTACCCGGTGACAGAGCAGCTGGCCTGGTAGCTGGATAGTCCGATACAGCAATTGTTTCCACAACAACAAAAACACAGCAGTCTCTGAACTCGCGTTGGGAGTTTCGTTGAAGTTGGATGTAGTCCAGTTTGTTGTCTAATGAGCGGACACTTGCAAGCAGGAATGATGGAACAGGTGGCCGACTAGCATTAGTTTTCCACCGGCAAACTCGTTCAACGTTCCCCGCTGATGATGTCCCTTCACCGGCCAGAGGCATCGAGCAGCACCGCTGGTCTCCATAGCAGGCGGGCGAAGCTGTGTCGAGTGTTCCGTCTGTAATAAAGTGTCCTGCATATTCTCCGATCTGTACCAATGTATCCCGGTGGTACACGTGTGCGGTAGTTTGAATGCACATAATTGTTGTTCTAAAATTTCCTTCGGGATGAATAAATCTATCTATCTATCTAAAGTTTTGATGCTGAGAAGCCACTAAACTACGCGAGGATTCAAGATGGCTGACACTCGTTTTGGTCCGTGAAATTTCAGAGAATGCTGACAGTCCAACCCCCTATGGGCTATGCAGAAGTAGCTCCTAGTACTGGCTGTAGTCCTTTGCCTCTGGGCAAAAATCTTCCGATGACGCAAAAATTTTCGTTTTACGTCATCGGAAGATTTTTTTCCAGACCCACAATACAGAGATCTCTGGTCTCAGGGGGACATGAGGGAGGGAAGCACAGTCATTCAAAAATACTACCGTGTTTCTACTGAGACAAAGCTTAATGCTAAATCGGTGAAGTATCCCTTTAAGGTCTCCTAATAGGGTACGTAACATTGGTTGGGCTGAAAATGGCCTGGGTGCTTTTCTTTGTTCCCTAAAGCAACACTGTGAATTGGCTTTATAATGAACGAGATGTTTTCTGCCATATAAGGTATGCTCATGAATATTTAGATGAGGTGCGTGCTGATTGGTTGCACACACACAGACACAGAGCTGCCCCGCAGCACACACACACATACACACACACACACACACACACACACACACACACACACACACACACACACACATGCACACACACAGTGGCCAGGGTCGATTTAGGATCAATTCAAGTTGTCTCAGACTGTGACAAATGCCCGACCTAGCATTACCCCTCTTTATCCTTCTTCAGATTCCTCTTTCTGCAACGATGTATGTGCAGTTATCAGTGCACCTGGTCCAGGCCTCCGGTTCCCACCGCAATTCGCGCAGATCCATCGCTTCTCCGATCCAGCTGCACCCCCCACAAGTCTTATCACTATCACTCTCAGGCCTTTAGACACAGAGAAAGCAAGGTCAAGCTGGCTTGAGACTCTCTTACTAATATTTTACCAAATATATTCTTCAACACCAATGCAAAGTTTCAACACTTTCATTACAACTAGTGTTGTTGTAACGTTACCCTTGGGACATAAAAAAACCTCCACTTCCAGACAAGGAATCACAACTCACCCTGTAGCTAGTCAGCGCAGGGACATTTAGCGGAGAGTGAAGCCCTGCAGGCACGTCCTCTCGTTATTCAACTATGACAAGGTAAACTCGGTTTTGCATTCTATGACCCCTTTAATATCAGAGTTTCCCCACATCAGTGCGGCAAGAGCTTCTAGGCATAGTACAAAAAGCATAGTACTCAGGGAACATCGTTGGGCTGTCCCTCGTTTTAACTGAAATGGCTCACAAGCTACACTTTTGCCACTATTTATTGCTTTAGGTGCAGCGTAGAACAGATAAATGTAGTTTATACAAATAGAAATCTGCATAGATTTTACAAACCCAAGTTTGTACAAACATTTTCTCAAGTCTCAAGTAAATATTTTCCTGCCTGAATTAAGGGATGAAATAGGAACCTTTAAATCGCCAAAGCTGTTCAATTCAGCACAACTTACTTGTTTTCTGCAGAATAACAAAACTCCCTCTAACCATCACTTCTTGCTCTTCTCCAGTTATCCAGTGTAAACAGTTTTTTGGAGAGCATCAATAACTACCTGAAGCTAAAAGATGAGGAACTCGCTCTCACCATCAATGCTCAGAGGGTGGAGGGATACGAGGTGGAGGGAATAAATGAAGACATTGACAAGGTAAAATATGATTGTTTTACTTTTCTTAACAATACTGAGCATTGAAGATTTTTTCCAAAGTAAACTGATATGGGCTCTAATATGTTTTGCTACTGACAGCATGTCCGAATGATCTGCCAGTTTGACCTAACATGCCCCATCAGCGGAGTAGGTCCAAACGTTGTTCGAAAGCTCCTGCTGGAGGAAAACTTGAAGATTCGGGGGAGGAAAGACAGCAAGGTGAGCATCAGTTACTGTACATTTAAATCTTATAATCTCTCTTAAGAGCATCCTTGTCATTACTTTTGTGACTTTTTCATGTTTCTTCGCACATGGTATGATGCAGCTGGAGGTGGTGGCTCTACTTTTCTCAGATGTGCTTCTAATGACCAAAGTCCAGAAGAAAGGAGAGCGGCTGAAGGTAGTTCAACCTCCTCTGGCCCTCGACAGAACATATTGCATAGCACTGAAAGATGGCTGTGAGTAACTTTCTAATGGTCAAGATACAAGACAGCTGGATTAAATATATTATAGATCCCATAATTATCCCTCCTCCTCTCTCAGGTTCCTTTGTTCTTGTGGAGGTAGGTGAGCTTCGGAGTGCTATGAATGTCTACATATTTGCAGCTTGCACCTCAGAGAGCTGCTCCACATGGGTCTCCACCATCAACCAGGCGAAGGTAAAAACTCACATTTCTGACTAAACCTTTTGAAATGATAGTCTACTTAAACTTGTAATGTTGCCATTGCACAGCGTGGCTGGATGGCAATGTCAGGCGATTGTCTGTCACTTGTCTGTCAATTTGGTCCAGACTGAACTATATCAGCAACTATTGGATGGATAGCCATGAAATTATGTGCGGACATTAATGGTCCCGGGAGGATGGACCCTTCTGACTTTGGCGAAGTCCTGACTTTCCCTCCAGTGCCATCAACTTGTCAACATTTCAATCTTATACTTTGTTTTATGACCAAACACCTGCAAAACTAATACTATTTACATCATCCTTAGCTGTAGCCTACTTTGTGTTTAGTGCTCATTAGCAAATGTTAGCATGCTAACACGCTAAACTATGATGATGAACATGGTAAACATCAAACCTGCTAAACATCAGCATGTTAACCTTGTCATTCTGAGCATGTTAGCATTTAGCTCAAAGCACAAAACACAGCCTCACAGAGCTACTAGCATGGCTGTACACTTGTTATAAGATACCAAATTACAAATAACACACTAATTAATTAATTTAATTAATTTCCTTACGTTGTCAGGAAAAACTGAGAAATCTGAGACAGACAGAGAGCAACAGACAACTGGAAAACTGGAAAAGCCAGCAGCTTGAGGCCAAACCTGTCACAGAAGCCAAGAAGGATGATATGGAGAGAGAAGAACAACCTCTTACGCAATCAAGACAATATACTTTTGTGGATGAACTTACAGAGGAATTTATTATCCCCCGATCAATAAATGGGATGTTGGCGTATAAAGAAGCAGAGGAACAACCTCTAGATGATGTGGCCAATAACAATCCTGTTGTATCTTTTTGGCAACCCCATCAGCCCATCGACAATGGCCGTAAATTAGTGAAAAAGGGCTTTGCTGTTCAGCAACAAAAAGTCAAAGGATATGAATGGATAGAAATGGGAGTGAGAGGAGAAGAAGTCGGGATCCACACAGAGGAAGAAGAGAAAATGGCTGAATCTCTGATAACAGGAAAGGAAAGGTTGATCTGGAACCACAGAGCGCACTCTGCCCCTAATCTGGATCATTTCACTCACAGTATTGAAGTTGATCCATCAAGATACAACACAACTGGACCACATGCTCTCTTATATCCAGATGTTGACTACCCAACAGACGAACATAGTACTTTACAACCTCCTCACAAACCAGCAATATCCAGGGAGGGGCCTGAGGTTTTTAGACTACCAGGAGAAGGAGAAATATCAAAGAGAAACTCTGATTCCCAGTCTGTTAACCAGGACTCCAGGAGAAATTCCTACAGCCAGTCTGGACAAATGGAGAATTCTCCAGAGGCTTGGGGTTGCTCCAAAAATCTGAGGTCACCCGGGTTACGAAGGAGGAGGCCAATCAGTAATGCTCAGGGCTCCTCTTATCAGACGTCTAGGCAGTTCTTCCAAGGCTCAGAACAGGCTTGGTCTGATTCAAACAGCTACTCTCTCCCCAACTCAAACAGTGACCTGAAGAGAAACTCTCTTCCTCCTGGCTCAGATTCACACCGGGTGCTAAAGCTGGGCTCCCTGAAGCCATGGAACATGCATGATAGAGTCTCTCCAGACCCCCAAACATTGTCTGAATCTGAGCTTCCTGATCTTAACTTCTGTAAGAGAGTGAAAACCCAAAGGAGTGCCTCCATTCCTAACATTATCATTAAAGGAGGCCATGGACTTTGTGTGGGCTCAAGTAGTCTGCACACGTTACCTCAAGCAGATGATGCACCTTTCCCCATCTCAAGACATAATCCAGCCAGACACTCGCCTCTGGAGGGTCTTTTGGAAAGAGCCAAAGAGAGAGATGGATTCAAAAGAGACAGAAATTTGAAAATGGACAATTTAAAGTCGAGGTATCCTCCTCCTTCCCCCTCATTTTCCACCACATCATCACCACCACCCAGTGATGGAGACAGAGACACAGACTGGGAGGAGGAGGTGGAGCTGATGAGACACAGAGCCCTCACAGTGAGTAAAGGATGGAAGGAGCACCTGGTGGACGGATATGAAGATGACAAGAAGAACAAGTTAGTTTGACCTAGTGCCCTTTACTTTTTACGTTTTTCATTGTTTGACTGATTAACATGTATGGATTTGATTTCAAATAAATACATTTATAATTTGGTTGCCCATGCACAGTAAAAAACTAAAGAGACACAACTTAGACCAGCTACAACAAATGACATGAGCAACATACTCTACAATACTAACATTTTCAAGAAAGCTTTGGAGTAGTCCAGGAGCCCACCAAGCAATGAATACAAAGTCAATTTGTCAAACAAGTGATGCAAATACTGTAAGAATGATGAAATAGGCATTCATTTGGGAACTAAAGCTTTATGTTAAAGGACAATTCCGGCTCAAAACGAACCTAGGGGTTATTAACTGATGTGGACCCACTCTGTCGCTCTCTGGGACATGTTTCCATGCTAATCAAATGAGTTTGGAGCTTTAACGGGGCTACCGCGGACCGCTGGTTAGCTTGAAATGCTAGTATTCGGGGCATGGGGACACTCAAATTAAATCGCTATTTAATACCACTAAAAAGGCTCGAAATATCACCACACTGGGAGCCATCTTAGAAACCAGTCATGACTAGTCGAACCCCGTGCAACGTGGAATCTCCATAGACAGTATGGGAATTCCACGTTGCACGGCGTTCGACTAGTCATGACTGGTTTCCAAACGTTAAAGTGTGGTGATATTTCGAGCCTTTTTAGTGGTATTAAATAGCGATTTAATTTGAGTGTCCCCCATGCCCCGAATACTAGCATTTCAAGCTAACCAGCGGCCCGCGGTAGCCCCGTTAAAGCTCCAAACTCCTTCGATTAGCATGAAAACATGTCCCAGAGAGCGACAGAGTGGGTACACATCAGTTAATAACCCCTAGGTTCATTTTGCGCCGGAATTGTCCTTTAAAAAGGCCTCCAGGAATACAGAAAACATGCAAATATAAAGTCATTCATAAAATTGACATGTGACTGAAGAGTGGCATCATTTTATGTTCCCAATTAGGGTATGGGTTTAGCAGTCTCAATCATTGTGCCTCAGAACAGGCACATATCTAATTAGCAGAGAATGTAGAGCCCTGAAAGCCACAGTTCTGCATGCAGTACATCCACTTTGTAATAGCCACAGTTTTAAAAACATACAACAACAAAATATTTGTATTATTATATTATACGTACTCATCTACAGAGAAACATCCCTGGAGCTTGTGTTGATTCAGTGTCTTGGTTAAGGACACTTTAGCAGGGTGGATGCTTTCTGACAAGAGCCCAGGTCCTCTGTTTAAATAAATTCCACCTTGCTGCTCTATTACTATCACTATCAATTTGGATGTTCTTTGACTTTCAAAAAGTTTGAAAAGTCTCCATTTACGGCCTTAAGTGCAGATCTTTTCATTGGCATCCCACGACAGATGTTTTGCTTCTCTGGCTTTAAACCACAGACACAGTTTCTATGCATGTCCTCTTAATACTTTGCTATATGTTAGTTGCATTTAATTGCATTTCCCTTAATTGGGAAATTTATTTCCACACTGTCAAATCTCTACTATTGAAATCAATTGTCAGTGTTGAGTAGGCTGGTAATGTTCTGTGAGAATGGAAACATAAAATTACCCTGTGTTTTTCAACCTTACCACTAACCACTGTGTGCATCCTAAGGTCCGAATTAACACGTTGAATATTTAATGAAACATTTGCTAAAACGTTTTTTAATCGTTAAAATTGTGGATTGCTTACATCAGAAACTCCACAGGACACTTAACCTGTCTGCTTGCTATGCTCAATTTTAAACTTTTTAACAGTCTATTTCCTTACTTTCTACTAATTAAATTATAACGCTATACAATATATTTATAGGAGCATTATTTAAGCTCTTTGTCTATTTTAATGATAATGATTACATCCTTGTGCATTTTTAATGCATCATGTATTCATTTGCATGTCAGTACTTCTTTTAAGTATTTTATATTTTATGGCCAAATGAGCGGGCTTCTTAAACAGCAATAAGTTCATGCTATAATAATAAAATGACAATGCATTATCCAATTTGAGGCAGAGTGGCAGCTCTTGAAGGAAGAGTAAACCTGAGCACATACAGTATTCAGTAGTAGGGAAAGTACATGCACACGACATGTTATAAAATAATAAATTTTGACCTTCTGTTTCCATCTTTCACCTTCTTTAGTGACTTTACAGACGGAGTAAATGTGGACTGGCCCGGTTGGTGCTTTGATGATGATGAAGTCATGGATCATTTACGACCTGGAGGCGAAGGGTTTATGGAGAGCATCAGCCGATCTTTGGCCTTCTTGGATATCCACAGACTTTCAGAGCAAGAGGACGGGGAGTATAGTCAGGTGTAGCTCTGAAGCTGCACCTCAGAGCCCTGTAGACACTCCAAAGCTAGACTAACAACCGGCAACCTATCATGCAAACTCAAAATGCAGTCTGTGAATGTGAACTACTCTGAGAAAAATTAACAATGACAGTAGGCTTTTTTTGCTGAAAAAGCTGAAGCGCACAAAAGAGGAATTAACATCTTTAAGCATCTTTCCAGCAGGCACAAATGTCTTCAGTCTGAATTCATGGCCATTAATTAATCTGTAATTAATGCAAAAATAATGCAATATATGTTTTTAGAATAATACATAAACATGTGGTCAGTGTTTTTGTAAATATATAATGAAACATTTTGTTTTTAAATGTATATATTATTTATATCAGTGATCATTTTCCCTCTCATTGACCTGCGAGTTTCAGATTATATTTAATGTAACAAATAAACAAGATTTATTTCTGTTAAATGTACTTTATTTGTGAAACATTTTATTCTCAATATAAACAAATCTTCACCTACAGTAGAATCATTTTAAAAACAGATACAACTCAAATAGGATAATACACATTTCAAATTCAACAACAATACTGCTACAATGTCTGCTCTGAAAATACTCTATTTACAAAAATTGTGCAAACAAAAGTCTCCCAACATATTGCATGCATAAAAAAGATAGAGCTCACTCCAATTTAGCACTGTGAGATCTTTCCTGCGATCCTTCTGCATTTTGCTTTAATGTGTCTTTACTTTTTCAATTGGTTCCTCGCCTCCCGCTCATTGGAGACTGTATGAACAATGGTCTCCAGCGCAGGGTACTGACAGATCCTTTTCCTCTGAGGAAAAAAAATTTGCAAAGTGATATAATGTTGTCTGATGTATGATTGTGCACATATATGTATCACAATTTCAACAACCATTTCATATTTTGTATTCATTTTTTAAAAACACATTTTCCATATAATATGAGAAATCGTTAAATGAGATGAGGTCATTTCTTTCCAGCGAAACTCACGCAAAGCATTTTCTGGAATCAAGTGACTTATCTCAAAACAAAGACATAATTTCAAGATTTTGCATCTTTCATGGAAAAATACAATATTAATAAGACATTTGGAAAGTGCTGTGAACTAGATATTTACCCTTTGGTGGTTCTTGTACATCTGAGCCAAAATCAGCAGCAGAACAAGGAGGAGAAAGCCAAGACCGACCACAGCAGCGGTGTTACGTGAGCCACCAGAAGACTTTTGTCCGCTCAGACCACCTGTGAGGGAAAACAATATGAAAACAGTCAGATAAAGGCACAATATGACATTTTGCATGGGCATCAATCCAGTATGTTGGTATATTTTGAGTACATTTATTTCATACATCATAAATAGAAAAAAAATCTACTTACTCATTAGTTGAATGTGGTATGTTACATTTCCCAAAATGCCCTCTTTTCCATAGAAACGACATGTCCATTCACCCTGGTTCTCCTCGGATACCTTGCTTATGCTCAGGGTCTTCCCCTTCTGGATGGACCTAACTGACTGGGTGCCATTGAGGTCATAGATCACATGAACCCACTCATAGTCGGTGACTTTGCTCGTGTCGGTCAGTTGGCAGGTCAGCGTCACAGAGCCTGTTTTCTTTGACAGGCTATCAACTGAGAGAAAAACAAGAAATTTAAATGTGTTGTTGATGGTAAAAAAAAAAGATACTCAAGCTTAAACTGAATCCATGTTAACATACTTTTGGCAACGACAAGCTGCATATTTCGAGTCAACCGTTGTCCTTCAATGGTGCCAGAGCATCTGTACCTGCCCTCATCCCCAAACCCAACTTCTTTCAAAGTGGCAGATTTATCGAAGGGTCGCTGAGAGAATGGGGATTGAGAGAAAGAGGCAGGAAGGCGACTGGGAGCAGGTTTAAAAAGATACTCAGGTTTCAGTTTCTCCCAGGCTAGATTAGAGGGGATCAAACCAGGGGAGAACACACAGGGGAGTGTGACTGCAGATGCCAAGGCAGCATACACTTGAGTATTGTCTTTAGATGGGTGGATAATTCCTGTGAGAGAAAAGGAGTGAAAGAGCAGAGGTTAAGAGAAAAATACAAACCAAACAGCTTTATTTCTTGAGATAATACAGTTTTCTACATATCTTTAAGTCTTAAATCTTACCCTTCACAGTCAGAGCTGCCGAAGCTCGACCCTCTTTGCCCTTGTAGTCCATGACACAGGTCCAGTTTCCTGTCAGTCTTGCTGTTGCCTTTTCCCTCACAACACTTTTAGCGGTATCTTTGTTTGAGGCATTTTCAGTCTGAGGCACAAATGGACTGTTGTTCAACATCCAATGCACAGAGGCTCCGTAAGGCCAAGGGGTCACGTTGCAGCTAATCGAAACATCGTTCCCCCATATGGAAATCGATGAAGAGACGGACACTGTAAAGGATACAGGCAAGGATGAGATTATAGAGATATATTACAGCTAATTTCAGAAACAGATGTAAAGAATCATGAGTGTGTAAAGTCTAAATTTGATATTCTGTAATGATTTTTTTATGAATAATTGCAGCTAAAAAAAAGTTAAACATCATCAGTAATTGATGGAATTATCATGAGTCTTGGCATGCTCAGTCTGTGCTTATCAATACTTATTAAGTTGTCATGTAGTTGTTGCGGTGCAGTAAAGAAAACCACCATTTAGGCAGTCAAAACATCTGGGGTTCTTAAGGCTTCATGTATTTTTCTTACCTTCAATGATTCTGAGTATGACCACGTTTACAGTGACCTGGTCTCTGTGTTCCACCCTGCAGGAGTAAACTCCTCCATCCTCCCCCATCACGTTGTTGATTTGCAGGTTGAAATTGCCTCTCTCAAACTGGCCGTGGGGGCATTGTATGCGTTGGGTGCCTTTTGATGACCAGCTAGAGCCCCAGTACTGCAGACCGCTCTTTTGCTTTCTCCAAACAGTGCTGTGGACGCAAAGGTGCCACATACAATCTAGAGTCATCAGCATGTAGATACAAGTTTGAAGTTGAAGGAGGGATGGTAAGAATGGCGGTGGGGAATTGAGGGATTTGTGGGTGTTTGGAGCTGGATTGATAAAGCATTGAGGGGAAAAATGTAAATAAGCAGAAGCAGCAAACAAAAAGTTAAGTCTTACCCTTTGTTGGCTTTACTCCACACGATGGAGGGGATAAAGGGGGACGAAGGGTTACATTTACAGGGTAGTACAGCCTGAGAGCCTGCTTCAGCAAACACCTCCGTTTCCTCACTTTGAGCCCCTGGGGAAGAAACATGAAAACATTCAGTTTAGAAAGAAACTGTGCAAAAGTCTGATTTAGATTTTATCACCCAAAGTTACAAACATTATGATAAAAAAAATATATATATTTACCTGGCATAAGAAAGGTAATCAGCCCAAAGATGAAATACTCCAACAGCATCTTTTTGTTTTTTTATTTGTTTGTTAAAATGTTTACACAAATTACATTTAAATTTCAATCTCTTTTCCCTGCTCTGTTTTTTACTTCCTACAGTCTGTCTTTGCTTGACGTGCTCTCTGATGTTTTTGTGTGAAATGGGTCGATGAGGTAGGTATATATATGAGCCCGTGGGTGCTGATAGGGGAAGTGTTTGGTAGTTCCTCTGCTGTTCATGTGACTTCAGCTACAAGCCAGGCTTTGATGCGGTCTGTCTTTGTCAGCCTGGAAACTGTGAGACAGAGATGTAAACAGGGAGACCCACTTCCTCCCACGGATTCTCTCTACTTAATTCTGTTTCCTCCTTCACATCAAATAAATTGTGTAACAATATGTAACATTATTCAATTTGCAAGCCAAATGCTTACACAAGATAAAAGCACAGTATAAGACCATGTAGCATCTACAGTTAGACATACTGTATTTGTACTTCAAAACAGTTCCTTTTTAGAGATGCTTCTTCACCAAATGAGTTGTAAGCTACTTTACAATAATTCTCCATATGGCAGTGAATGTTACTTGTTTACAAATCACTTCAGTATCATTCACGGAAGCTCCACATGTTGCTTTGAAATTGAAATGGCAAAACTGCAAACGCCAAACCACCATGTCGCTCCTCCTCCGTCACTGCCAGTCACTTGCGTCTACAACCACTGGTAAACGCACAGCTCTCATCAAAACTCATCATCATCATCATCATCATCATCATTGTCAGTATGATGCGAATGAGGCCATTCAGGAGCATGTTATGTGTTCTTGTGGATATTTGTGAAAGTGAATCATCACCTCCATTCTCACTTCTTTGTTTTCCTTTTCGTCAATTCTTATATTGTTGCTGCAGTAGAAACAGGCCTACACTGCCAGTCAATTTTTTGTTTGATAGCCTAGATGTTAACATAGCATTGCATTTCATTGCAACATTTCATTATAAATATTTTAAGATTGGGAAATATAAGTTGATGTAAATAGAGAAATGTTTGTTTTACAACTGGTGCTAGCCCTGTTTGTGTTTTCAATATGCATTGCCATAATTAATAACTCCCATTTGGCATTTATAAGCAGTATATGAAGATTTACTAATCATTTACGACACACTTATGTAGTTGCAAGCAAATATTATCAATGTGTTTGTCAACAACTATAACTCTTCCTGTGGGTATTAGTGGAGACAGGTCATTGCATTTCTGTGCGTGATTTTTATTTTTATTTTTATTCTTATGTATGTGTGATATATGTGTGTGTATATGTGTTTGTTGTGTTAAGGTTGTCTAAGCTACTGGATCCTAAAATTTCCTTCGGGATGAATAAAGTATCTATCTATCTATCTATCTATCTATCTATCTATCTATCTATCTATCTATCTATCTATCTATCTAGGTATACAGTATAAACAGACAATTGAGGACAATATAAAACACAGTCTATCTATCTATCTATCTATAAAGATTTGGGTTGTGACACAGGACTGCCTTTCAGTAAAAAAAATGTACAATTAAAAAACAAGAATTACATTGATATATTACAGCTCATATTTCAGGTGATTTTGCATTTTCAAATTTAATTTGTAGACATTTTAACAAACTGTAATTAAAAAAGGAAAACATGTGTGTTAGCAGAGCTAGATAGATACATAGAAAGACACATAAAGAGATAGACTCACAGTCACACAGATGGATAGATACACCTGAGAATGTGTGGGTGAAAGTACAGAACTGCTTTTCTTAAATCCTTTTCATCTCATCCCACCCAGAACTTCCTCATCATGCCAAACAAATTAAAATCAGTGTCATATTTATTTTTGTTGTGGCTTTGTCACACAAAAAACCCAGTTCAAACTGTAGCTGTGAAGCTCAGTATTGGGGGCATGTGTGTGTGTCAGTCATTGTGAGGTGGTCTTTCCCACAGCTGATGTTTAATCACCTCCACTGTATCTGAATATGAGGTGGAGGTAATGTGAAGGAAAATGCCCCTCATATGGAAACAATTGAGCTTTGAGCTTGAGGGAATGCAGATGATTATGTTAATAGGATGAGTTGGAAAATAGTCAAATCAGATTGCTTCTGTAGAAGTTCAGCACATGAGTAGTTTGTTCCTGCATCAAGCTCTCATTATGTATTACATCTGCTCTTGCCACAGACGCAATTTTTAGTTTCAAATTGTTTAGAAAACTAAGGCTTCAGGCATTCTGACTTATTGTAAACACTGCTGTGGTTTAATTTCAATAACTGATATGATTATATCACATATGTGTAGGTGATGAAATGCAATGTTCCACTGAGTTTTACTGGCAGAGGAAGCAGAGCATAGATTAGAAAAATGCTGATCTGCTGAGAAATATTTAAAATTGTGTTAAGTCAACATTATGTTCAGCGCTGTGAAGTTGAAGATGCAAACATGACTGGGTATCTGTGATGCATGTGGATCCAAAGTATCTCAGCAACAGGTTTTTGCAAATGTAAAAGAAAGTCAAAAATCTACATTGTCTTGTAGCATTATTTGAATTCAGATGAAATTAAAGGTGCACACAAACACAGCACAATTACAGTAAGGCAGGACCTCTTCTATGCAAAGGATACTGCAGTATTGTTTTGTTAAAGTTGAATGGAATCACACTCACTGACGCCTTAGTAAAAACGAAATCAAGACAAAGATCTGTTTTGCTGCACTTGCTTCTTTGAAAATGACATAATATTCCACCCAGCGCTTTGTAACAGTAAGACTGAAAGTATCAGTCTGTGTGTGTGTGTGCATGTGTTTGAGTATGTATGAAGTGAAAGAGAATAAATAACAGCCTGGATGTCTGCAAGTTTTCATGTTTTCATCCCAGCTAAAGGTTTAACAGCTGATCTCACTAATTAAAACTGATCAGAAAGATATTATTTGTTGTTGGAATCAAACCCTGCACACTTTATGTTCTCCAACGGAAAAATACATTATAACCAGGCTAAATGTAAAAATAAAAAAATACACAATTGTACTACATGTGCATAAAATGTATCCAGGATTTTCACTGTCTAAGGGATGACTTACCTTATTTTCTGTTTTCCTCCCTTTTATAGCTTTGCATCAAAACAATGCAAGTTCAAATATGAAATGTGATCATTTGAACAGCAGCCATGACTGAAGTCCATTTTTTTGGTTAAACTTATATTATAAATATATACAGGAAAGTCTTGCCCCAATGTTTTACAGATAACCCAAGATCAAAGTCATCAACAGTGAACTGTTTATGCAATAACCAAAACACTAATAGCTTATTTAACATTATGTGATGTGCTTATCTACAGTAAGCTTTTTGAAATATCACATAAAAATAGGATGCTTGTTTTGTGTTAAGGTATTCGTCATTCTCCAGGCATGACAAAGACTTAAGGCACGTCATCTTATTTCTATGTCATAGTATAGTATGTCAAAAAAGTCATACGATAGTATGACATAAAAAAGTCATAGTATAGTATGTTGTAAAAAAGTCATAAAACTCATAGTATAGTATGTCGTAAAAATTTCATAAAAAAATCATAGTATAGTATGTCAAAAAAGTCATAAAAAGTCATAGATGTTATAGATGAAATTGATCGAAGTTAAAATCAATGTTGAAATCTATGATGAAACCACATCTATCCCTCACAAACACTCCTGTGTGGCTTACCTTAAGCGGGTTTGAACCACATCTCCTGGGTGTCAGTCAGCGTCATTCGCCACTGGACCATCTCCGAGTCTGAGAAGAAAGAAACATCACCTTCATCAACCTGCAGAGAAACGTTTGTCTTTTGCTTCTGATGCCCCTTAAAACCTCTCAAACATGCAGATAATCTGTTAATACCTGATAGCACTGTTGGAAGAGAAACTGTTCCACACCCTGAAAGTTGGGAGTTCAAATCACATGTCTCCATTTGCTTTTCTGTTTATTAAAGGATTCTCTTATTGTGAAAAGCGTATTGTATGTCATAAAAAGTCATAGTAGATTATTGTTTTACCGAAACCAGGGAAGGATCCTAAACTCTGCAGCTCATACAGGCCTATTTCAATCTTGCCCAGTGAATATAAAAATGTTTCTAAAGTAAGGTGACCAGATTTCTGAGACAAAATCCAGGGACATTTTCAGCTCAGAAGCGTAAATACTCCCAAACAGGTAATGTTTTTATCTTTGTAAACTTAAAACGGGGACACCCCAGGGCCCCCTAGGGGGATCCATGGGCATGCTCCCCTGTAAGAAAATGTTGTCTATTTTAACATTTAAATGCATCAATCTGGTGCACTTTGAAAAGAAATTCAGAGGTTAGACTTGATTATTCTTATCTATTGATGGAAATACTTGTGCTGTAGCCTGAACTATTTTGCAATTCAAAATTTTAACCATGCACACACAGGTGGAATAGTTTCTTCTTCATATTTTTGCATTAATGTCACTAGGAAGCATACCAGTAGAAATATATATTCATATTTGTAAGTGGAATATATATAAGTAAGTGGGATTGTCTGGAATCTGGCAATATAATAACCATTATGGTGGGATACACTGGCTAAGCAATTTACAAAAATGTCTATGCTGACATAAATAGTTTACATGAAAATACATTATAATTTGTGCCTATAGTTGGAGACCATGTAGAAATTTTGTTGCAATTTCAAAACCGGGTTACTCGGGAACCGCTTGTTGTACCGATGCATGTGTTGAGTGAAGAGTTTGTGAGATATTTCACAGAGAGTAATGGGTGTGCAGAGATGTATGCAGAATGCAAATATGATAAAATTTCATGTAAGTTCAATGTTAATTTTCTCGCAAACCATTTGTCACAGCAACTGGCGCTAATATCATTGGAAAGCTTAGATTCTGGTTGAGGTGGTTGTGCCAGACTCACGCCTTTGGCTGAGTCTCTATCTGTCAGAGGGAGAGCAGGAGTGCGGTTGTGAAAAAAATGGTGATTTCATGCCGCAGATTAACACTTTTGCATGCACTATATCCGTGTCACATTCTCATTAGGGGCTGAGCCCCCCTAAAGGTCTGATCTTAGAATCGCCCCTGCTGCTACTACACCTCAGAGGGAAATGTTGCAATGTTTACTGCACTACATTTATCTGACAGCTTTTGCTTTATTGCTTCACGCTGGGCTTGTTTCTGCAACAGCTCATTGAGTATCGGATACAATTAAAACTATTGAGGAAATATTTTCCTTTGACATTGGTCCAGTATTAAACGAGATTGCTGCAGTCGGAAACGGCGAAACAATCTACAATGTAAGTTAATAGGACAATTGTCCAGCTTGTATTTACGTTCATAAAAGTGCTCGTTTTGCCACTGACAGGCTCAAATTAATATTTAAGAGTCCGACAACATTATGGAAAGGATTTCTAAGGAGGTCGACCTTTCTGTTAAAGAGTAAGATCCTTTTTTTAAACATAAAAAGTTCGCGAAATTGCGTTCGCTAAACCAGACTCCATGTAAATAAACAGTAATTTTAGCATCGTAAAATATGGGCACATGTACGTTTAGGGTGCGCGTTTGGTCAATGTTTTCTTTCTTTTATTCCAATTTCGGGTCTGTCAGTCACAGTGAAAACCGGGGACATTTCCAGGGACAGCTCCAGCCGGGTACAGGTCACCGAAACCGGGGACTGTCCCCGGAAACCCGGGACGTCTGGTCACCCTATTCTAAAGTCCTTGCTCCACGACTTGAAAAAGTACTTCCTGACGTTATCAGCATGGACCAAACAGGCTTCATTCAGAATAGATCATCAGTTGACAATGTACGATTATTTTTTAACATAATTTACAGCTTCAAGTCTGACCAAAACCCATGCGTTGCAGTATCACACAAATTTGTAGGAGTTTGTATTTATACAAACTAACAAAGACATTTCAGCCAGATTTGTTCTATCACGTAGCACTAGACAAGGCTGTTGCCTTTCGCCTCTATTATTTGCTATCGCGATTGAACCGCTAGCTACGGCTATAAGGTCTAACCCAGTCATTCATGGTATACAAATGGGTAACTGAATTCATACTTTGTCGCTATATGCGGACAATATATTGGTATACCTCTCAAGTCCAGATTAATCTATCCCAGCTCTTATGGACATACTGACAAAATATCTGGCTATAAGATCAATATAAATAAAAGTGTTGTCATGCCCCTGAACACCAAAGCTAAAGCTGACCCTCCTGATACTATGTTTCAATGGAGCCCGAATCACATTACCTACCTTGGACTTAAAATTCCAAATTAAGAGTATAATTAATTCTCCCTTAACTATACACCATTACTAAAAAAGACAAAGAGGGCTGTAAGAGATGGAATGATTTACCTTTGTCTTTAATCGGGCGTGTTAATTGCATAAAAATGAATGTATTACCAAAATATTTGTATCTTTTCCAGATGTTACCAATTCCTGTCCCGAAGCAATTTTTTAAACAACTCAACCTTTGCATCACACAGTTTATATGGAGAAACAAACCACCCAGGATAAAGCTGACAACTCTGAAAAACCCTCTAGAAAAAGGTGGACTGAAAGTCCCCAATTTTGAGCGTTTCTATTGGGCAGCACAAATTAGAGCAATATGGGTCTGGGAAACAGTGCAAGTCCATTCACCTAAGTGGAAACAAATTGAACAGAACCATTTAACAGAGGTGAAACTGGAATCAGTCCCATATATCAGATCGCTTAGCTCTCTCTTGGTTACAACAACAAACCCAGTTATTGTCCATACTTAGAAGATCTGGCAGCAAATTTGGAAGAAAATGGGCTGTATCCAACCTATTTATGACAAGTCCCCTTTCCATTCCAATCCCTCTCTACCTGGAGCCCTTAGAGATGGTATTACAAACCTATGGTTTACAAAAGGTATTACAGCTTTTGGGAATTTGTTTAAAGACTTCAGACTTTTGAAGGGCTCTCATCTCAGTATGGAATACCCCAGACTAATTTTTTCAAATACCTCCAGGTTAGGCACTTTGTTATCTTCGAACAAGGTGGCCATCTTCAACCATTAAAAGAGCAGCCTCTAGATAAACTTGCGTAGTAAACAGGGAGTGAGGGGGTTTATATCCTTTCAGGAATTTCTCTGATTATAGGCTGGGAAAAGCTAGGAGTGAAATGTAAATGGGAAGAAGACCTGGAGTGTAACTTTGAAGAAGGGGTTTGGGAATCATTGTGTACTAGTAGTCAGTGTTTTTCTTTTAACTCTAGACATACAATTACACAATACAATGTTATTCACAGAACATATTATACCCCTGACAGACAACATAAAATAAAGTCTCAGTACTCCCAGTTTTGCCCAAGATGCAAATCGGGAATAGGAACGTTGGTACATATGTTTTGGACTTGCCCTTGTCTTAATTTGTACTGGGTGTCTATACTCAAAGCACTTAATGATATTACAGGACTAACCATCCCCGCAGAACCAAGAGTAATTCCCCTGAGTGACACATCTATGATGATAGTCAACAACTCAAATTTATTAGAATTGCCCTTATTACAGCCAACAAATGTATAGCTTTGCATTGGAAAGACGTATCACCACCTACATTTGCTAGATGGACGAATGAACTGACATGATGCATACCAAGTGAAAAGATTATGTATAATTTGAAGGGTAAACCTGGAGAGTTTCAAAAGATCTGGGGTGGTTTTCTAGCATATGTGGACATGGAGTCCACAATACAGTAATTCTTTTATATTTACATAATGTCAGGTGATGGTTAAACATGCTTATACAACATTTGGTGCGGTTTCTAGCTTTATTTTTATTAGTTTTAAATTTATTTTCTACCTCTCCCTGCTAGGTACTTCCTCTCTGCAACAGTTTTGTTTTAGGCTAATTTGGTTTTTGCTTGTTTGTTTTATGTTATACTGAAGGCTAGTATTTACTCTTACTTTTTTGACTTGGTACACACTGTAGGAATGTATGGTCGGACCTGTAGGGGTGGAGTGAGTGGGAGGGAGGGAGGGTGGGATGGGCTGATCTGGTACCTACTTGATATATTGTTGTACAATATCCCTTCACATAGCTCTAGGGTTGTTATGTAAAAAATCCAATAAAGATATTGTTGGAAAAAAAAAGTCATAGTATGTTGTAAAAATCTCATAAAAAGTCATAGTATAGTAAGTTGTAAAATAATCATAGTATGTCATAAAAAGTCATAAAAAGTCACAGTATAGTATGTCGTAAAAATATCATAACAAGTCATAGCCTGAAAGTTGTGAGTTCAAATCCTGTGTCTGACATTTGTTTTTCTGTTTATTAAAGGATTTTCTTATTGTAAAAAGCATATGCCTATAATATAGTATGTCATTAACAGTCATAAAAAGTCTTAGTATAATATGTCACTAAAAGTCATAAAAAGTCATAGTATATCTTGAAAATCTCATAAAAAGTCATAGTATAGTAAGTCGTAAAATAGTCATAGTATAGTATGTCGTAAAAAGTCATAAAACTCATAATATAGTATGTCGTAAAAATCTCATAAAAAAAGTCACAGCATAGTATGTCAAAAAAGTCATAGATGTTATAGATGAAATCGATGTTGGAAATTCACAAGTTGAAGTCGATGTTGAAAATTCGCAAGTTGAAATTGATGATGAAACCACAAATGAAACCACATCCATCTATCACAAACACTCCTGTGTGGCTCTTAGGCAGATTTGAACCTACAGCTCCTGGGTGTCAATCAGCGTCATACCCCACTGGACCATCTCCAAGGCTGAGAAGAAAGAAACATCACCTTCATCAAACAGCAGAGAAACATTTGTCTTTTCCTTCTGTTGCCCCTTCAAATCTCTTAAACATGCAAATGATCTGTTAATATATGATAGCTCTGTTGGAAGATAAACTGTTCCACAGCCTGAAGGTTATGAGTTCAAATCCTGTCTCTATCCTTGGTTTTTCAGTTTATTAAAGGATTTTCTTATTGTGAAAAGCATATGCCTGTAGTATAGTATGTCATAAACAGTCATAAAAAGTCTTAGTATAGTAGGCTATGTCATAAAAAGTCATAAAAAGTCATGTTGAAAAAAGTCATAGTATATAGTATTCCGAAAAAAGTGATAAAAAAGTCATTGTATAGTATGTCAAAAAAGTGATAAAAAAGTAAAAGTATAGCATGTCGAAAAAAGTGATAAAAAAGTCATAGTATATAGTATGTCGAAAAAAGTAATAAAAAAGTCATATTATAGCATTTAGAAAAAAGTGATAAAAAAAAGTCATAGTATAGTATGTCAAAAAAGTGATAAGAAAAAGTCATAGTATAGCATAGTAACAAAGTAACGCGTTACAGTAACGTAACTACTTTTTCGGGTAAAAAGTAGTGTAACATGCTACTACTGAAAAACCCAAAAAAGTTGTGGAAGACCTTAAAAGAATTGGGGGCCGCTAAGACAAATGATAAGAAACACAGGACTAAAAATTAAGGGTGTCCTGAATTTCAATAAGAAAGAGGTTGCTAATCATTTTAATACTTACTTCACTTCTATAGCAGAAAAGCTGGTCTCAAATCTTCATCCTTCCTCTGGGTTATTTAGCATAGATAGGGTGAAATCATTCTATAATAAACTTGGAGCACTGCCCAACTCATTTTCTTTAAGGAAGGTTGAGATAGGGGAGATGGAAAAAAAGCTCTTGCAGCTAGACTGCTCTAAGTGCCCTGGGTTAGATGGGTTATCCCCTCGGTTTTTATGAGATGCCTCTGCCCAAATAGCCCCTTACATCTCCCATATTTTTAACCTGTATGTTGAATTGGGTGTTTTCCCAAATGACCTCAAGAGGGCCAAGGTAGTTCCCCTTTTTAAAAAGGGAAACAGCCATGATCCTGGTAACTACAGACCAGTCTCTATTTTGTGCACAGTCTCAAAAATCTTTGAAAAGTTGGTCAATGAGCAATTCAATGAATACATGAATAAAAACAACTTCATGTTTAAATTTCAATCCGGATTCAGGAAGTCACATTCTACTGAATCATGCCTTTTGTATTTATCCGACACCATACGCAGGGAAATAGATTGTGGAAATCTCTGTGGAATGGTGTTATTGGATCTTCAAAAAGCATTTGATACAGTGAATCATGACAGACTGATTGCCAAACTTGAGGCCTTGGGGGCAGACAGCTCCACCTGTAGGTGGTTTAGGTCTTACCTATCAGGGAGGGAACAATTGGTGGTAGGGGGAGGGGGGGGGGTGTCTGACCCTAGTGTAGTTGAATGTGGCGTTCCACAAGGAAGCATTCTTGGGCTGTCCTTATTTTTAACATACATTAATGATATGGCAGACTCCTGTTCATGTGAATTGTTTTTGTACGCTGATGACTCGGCACTTTTAATGTCTCATAAACAACCATCAACACTAGAGAGTACCCTGAGCTCTGAGCTTTCGTCTGTAAACAACTGGCTGATTGACAATATGCTGTCCCTACATTTTGGTAAGACAGAGGCTATCTTGTTCGGTTCAAAATACAGATTGAGTAAATGCTCGGAATTTAGGGTCAGTTTGAATAATGTTGAGGTCGGTACAAAAACGTCAGTAAAATACCTGGGTTGCATCCTAGAAAACAACGTCGATGGCAGGAATATGGCCAACAAGGTTTTGAGTAAAGTCACGGGGCTCACAAAGTTTTTAGTCAGAAACTCTAAATTTTTAGAAAAGTCAACAAAGATCATCTTAGCAAACGCCTTAATTTTATACCACTTTGAATTTGCATGTACCTCCTGGTTTGAAGGCCTAACAAACCGACTTAAAGGGAGGCTGCAAACAGCACAGAATAAATTAATAAGAGTAATTCTGAACTTGGGCCATAGATCGCATATAGGTAGGTTACAATTTGTTGAGCTCAACTGGCTCCCTGTGGAGTCTCGGGTTACTATGTTAAGACTGACCATGATCCATAAAATATTGTTTGGTAGTGTCCCAATTTTTTTGTCGTGTCTTATAACTAAGGTAAAGGACACACAATATTTATACACGTGGCAGCATATCTGAGCTGTGTCCTTATAAATTTAAGACAGTGTTAGGGAAAGGAACCTTTGCCTATATAGGGGCAGTTCAGTGGAACAAGTTAGATTGTTATATTAAAGTCATTTCCAGCCTGAACTCTTTTAAAAAGAGTATCAAGGTCTGGTTACTAGAGATGGTTGCGGAATAGATCAAAGGGCAAGTTACCATTTTTATTTTGTATTTATTTAAGAAAAATGTTTTTATGTCATGTCATTGATTAATATACACCTTGTGAATTTCTTGTCTTGTCCTGATGTTATGTGTTGAGGACCACAATGGAAATAAGTCTTGGACTTTATTGTGTTTTTATCCTTGATTGTATTTGATGTCTTTTTTTTTTTTTTTTTTTTTTTTCATGTGTAAGGCATTCTTGATACAATTAAATAAATCAAATCAAATCAAAATCACTATGCAAGCTTTGCCTGCTATGGACCAGCACCTCAACCTGCGGTGTTGCCCAATGCCGCTAGCCGGGGAAAGGGACATTGACAGCGGTGTGCAGGAGTGGAAAGCAGCTAGGTGGAAAGCTAACGCTAGCCGGCCACCTGTTCCATCAATCCTGCTTGCAAGTGTCCACTCATTAGACAACAAACTGGACTACGTCCAACTTCAACGAAACTCCCAACGGGAGTTCAGAGACTGCTGTGTTTTTGTTGTTGTGGAAACATGGCTGAACAACAGTGTACCGGACTATCCAGCTACCAGGCCTGCTGCTCTGTCGTAAGACTAGTGGAGGTGGGCTGTGTTAACACGGACTTGTGCAGAAATGGGGTGCTTGTATCCAACTAACTGCTAACTGCTGGTGGAGTTTGTGACTGTTAAATGCCGACCATGCTACATTCCACGCAAATTTACTGCTGTGTTTATACTCTGTGTTTACAGCCCACCAAGCGCTAATGCTAGTATGCGTTAGCTGAACTTTACGGCGCCTATAATGTGTGTGCACTAAATGTAGCCTGTTTCGTATGTCGTTTTTATATATTTTAAATGTGTAACACCACTTGAGCCACGGTGAAACGTTGTTTCGTGTATATGGTTGAAATGACAATAAAACACACTTGAGTTGAGTTGACTGTCTGTAAACGATAGGCGTGGCTTGGGAGTGGACTCTAAAGCAGCGAAGCAAGTGCATTCTGGGATTTGGTGTCTTTCATCCACATAAGCCAAAAACACATTTTCTGTCTTTTCTCGGCCTAGAAGCCACCAATTTCTAAAAGAAATTCACATTTCTACTACATAAGTGACCCAATTTAAAGATATATTCATCTTTCCAACGGTGAAATATCCCTTTAAGCTTCGTGGCTTTTTTCTGGATGGCGCTCTGAGCCAGGCAGACACAAAGCTGACAACCTCACAGATGGAAGCGGTGGTGATGGCCTCATACATACACGCAGCGGACCGCTGTGGACTTATGTTGGTTGCACGGACATGCAAGGATTTCCAGAAAAGAGGCTGCATGTGTCTACGACTACGAATGCACGGACCCCGGTACAAGTCGATACAGACATTACATAGTATACACTAACACCGTGTAACGCCGATGACCTGCTGATGTGCATTCAACCCACGCTGGACTCGTTCATAATGAATCAGCCGTCACTCTGTGAGAGAGTAGAGAATCTGCAGTGTAGTTCAGAAACTTCACTGATAAACCATAGACTGGCTTTATGGTCAAAGATAGTTTTTGTATAATTAACTTCAGTCTCTGCCAGAGATGCCTGCTTTTGAAAGTAATGTAATTGTAACGACTAAAGTAAAAAGTTACTTTCCATAGAGGGTAACTAAGTAAAGTAACGGATTACTTTTTTAAGAAGTAACGAGTAACGAGCAAACACTACTTTTTAAAAGTAACTTCCCCAACACTGTTCCCCACTGGACCATATCCAAGGCTGAGAAGAAAGAAACATCACCTTCATCAACCTGCAGAGAAACATTTGTCATCACATACCCTTCACCATACCTAGAGATTGGCATGGGGTACTTTCCATAAAATCATCTCTCAATGCAAATCAAACCAGCTATTAGGCTAACCAACATAAAACCATGCCAATCTCTAGGTATGGTGAAGGGTATGTGATGATGTGGGGCTATTTTAATTCCAAAGGCCAAGGGAACTTTATCAGGATGCATAGTATCCTGGATCCATGAAATAACTGGCCTTTAAAAATAAAAATCTGCCTGCCTCTATGGGAATTTAACATAGGGGTGTACTCACTTTTGTTGCCAGCGGTTTAGACATTAATGGCTGTGTGATGAGTTATTTTGAGGGGACAGCACATTTACACTGTTATACAAGCTGTACACTTAATTCTTTACAAAGTAGCAAAAATGTCTTCAGTGTTGTCCCATTAAAAGATATAATGAAATATTTACTAAAATGTGAGGGGTGTACTCACTTTTGTGAGATACTGTATGTAAAAATGTCATAAAAGTGATAGTATAGTCTGTCATAAGTATAGTATAGTATATAGTATAGTCTGTCATAAAAAAGTCTTAGTATAGTATGTCATAAAAAAGTCAAAAAAGTCACAGTAAGCCATAAAAAGTTACTATATACTATGGGGTGGCAGTAGCTCAGTCTGTAGGGAGTTGGGGTGGGAATCAGAGGGTTGCTGGTTCAAGTCATACTATTGCATGTTGTTAAAAAGTCATAGTATGGTAAAATATACTATGTCGTAAAATAATCATATTATAGTATGTCATTAAAAGTCATAGTATAGTATGTCGTAAAAATGTCATGTAAAGTCATAGTACAGCATTTCATAAAAGTTATAGTATAGTATTCCATAAAAGTCATACTATAATATATTGTAAAATGATCTTATAAAAAGTCAAAGTATAGTATGTCGTAAAAATCTCATAAAAAAGTCACAGTATAGTACGTCAAAAAATTCACATTATAGTATGTATGTAAAAATGTTATAAAAGTGATAGTATAGACTTTTTTAAGACATAAAAAGTCTATACTATAGACTATACTATCAAAAAGTCACAGTAAGTCATTAAAAGTTACTATATGCTATGGGGTAGCAGTAGCTCAGTCTGTAGGGAGTTGGGTTGGGAATTGGAGGGTTGCTGGTTCAACTTCCTGTACGGATTAAAGTAGCTGGAGCTGGAAATGCAGTTCACCTCCTCATAACTAAGTATGTTCACTTTTAGAACTGTAAGTACATTTTTCTAATGATACTTACATACATACTTTTATTTAATTAACATTTTCAATGCAGGACTTTTACTTGTAACAGTGTATTTTTATAGTGTGGTATTAGTACTTTTACTTAAGTAAAGGATCTGAATACTTCTTCCACCACTGCATACGTACATACACAACAAACAGCTCTATGAGGATTGTAAACTGTAAGACAATAGAGCAATGCAAAAGTACAAATGGTGCTGGAATAAATAGTTAATATACCTGGTCGCTTATATATGTGAGATAGGTATGACAGCATACAGTGTATATTTGACCGATATTTACATGTTTAAATCTGTTTAACATTATTAAATAACATTTATTTGAAAGGTGGATGCTTGGTGTTACAGGGTTATTGCACAGGGACTGATCCTGACACTATGGACTGGTGTAAAGTGTTCATAATAGTGACAGCCTGTGGGTGGAAACTGTTATTGTGTCTGGTTGTTTTGGCGAACAGTGTACTGTAGCGCCTACCAGAGGGGAGAAGCTGAAACAGGTTGTGTCCAGGGTGAAGTGATTCTTTCAGCCCATTTCCTGACATTGGAAAAGAAATAAGTCCTGGATGAAGGGCAGGGTGGCACCAACGATTTTCTCTGCAGTACTGACTGTCTGTGGCAGTCTGTTCCTGTCCTGTTTGGCTGATCCAAACCAAACAGAGATGGAGATGCAGAGAACAGACTGAATGATTGCAGAGAAAATTGTATGAGCAGCTCCTGAGGCACATGGAAGCTCCTGAGTTGGCGCAGGAAGTACATTCTCTGCTGGGCCCTTTACCTGATGGTGACGATGTTGGACGTCCACTTCAGGTCCTGAGAAATTGTGGATCCCAGAAACTTGAAAGATTCCACAGCAGACACAGTGTTGTGGTGATGTGCGGCAGGGATAGGGGGCTCACTCTGAAGTCCACTGTCATCTCCACAGTTTTGCGAGCATTCAGCTCTATGTGGTTCTGACCACACCAGAGAATCAGCTCCTGTCTGTATGCAGACTCATTGTGAATGAGTGAATCCGTCCCGGATGAGGTCAATGACTGTTGTGTCTCTCTGCAAATTTCAGGAGTTTAACAGACGGGTCAGTATAGTATAGCATAAAAAACTCATAGTATAGTATATCATAGTATAGTATAAAATAAAAACAGTAATAAAACAGTATTAGTAGGCTAGTATGTCATAAATTGTATCTGGTGTGCAAATTTCCTGATTGTATGTAGGTATGTGTGTATGTACCCTGATCATAAAATGACATAACAAATCTCAAAAAGTAATAAAAAGTCATAGTATAGTATATCATAAAAAGTCAGAGTATAGTATGTCATCAAAATGTCATAATAAGTCACAGTATAGTATGTCATAACAAGTCATAGAAAAGTCATAGTATATCATAAAAAAGTCCCCTAATTGTATAGGTGTGCACGTGTGTAAGTACCCTGATAGTAGGCTATGTAATATTAGGTGTGCAAAATCCCTGAAGTATTTGTGTATGTACCCTGATCATAAAATGCCCTACTAAATCTCATAGTATAATATGTCATCAAAATGTCATAAAAAGTCATAGCACAGTACATCATAAAAAGTCATAGTAAAGTATGTTATTGAAACTTCATATTATAGGATGGCATAACATTTCATTAAAAAGTCATATAAGTATGTAAAAAAAAATAATTGAAAAGTCATAGTATAGTATGTCATAAAAATTTCACTATGTCCCCTAATTGTATAGGTGTGTACGTGTGTAAGTACCCTGATAGTAGGCTATGTAATATTAGGAGTGCAAAATCCCTGAAGTATTTGTGTATGTACCCTTCTCATAAAATGCCATAACAAATTTTCATAATAAGTCATAGTATAGTATGTCATTAAAAAGGTCATAGTAAAGTATGTTATTGATACTTCATATTATAGGATGGCATACAATTTCATTAAAAAGTCATAATATAGTATGCAAAAAAAATCATTAAAAAGTCATGGTCAAATAAAAACAATGGGTCGTTTATTTTGTTTTCGTTATGTGTGCCTTTGGTGTTTTAAAGGGTTAGTTTGGCGAAATTGAGCAACTGCAAAAGGCTATTTTTTAGTATGTAAAGTTCAGTCTCTTAGCCTGTTTATTTAACTATTAGTAGCCTAGCCTATTTGTAGAAGCCCTATTGGATTTGGTGTGATAATGTTTTATTAAGATAAGATATTTTTGTTGGCCCATCCACACTTGGACCCTGTAGTCTAAATGTATTGTACCCCCCGTCCTAGCCTGTTTCAGAAATTAATCTCGGTTTTTCATTAACATTCCTGTCATTGGATGTCTACCGATATCTCCCTCTACTGGGTGAAAAATAAGGTGATACGAAACGATGTTTTTGCGCTGCTCTAATGACAATACGGTACAGCGCTATGCATTGTGGGACACAGAGTAAGATGGAGTCGACCACTAAGAGCATGTTGAAGCCTCAATAAAATGTCGTTTAAGTGTTATATCTCCGCGTAAGGCTGTAATTTATGCGTCGTTGTAACAATAACGAAAGATCTAGGTGGCACAAGATCGTAGCTGGGCATTGAAACTGGTAATGTTCATAATATTGCATTTGATGTAGCTAATGTGCTAGGTAAAGCTAAAGCTAAGGGTCAATGTAAAAAGAAAAGATAAGTGTTTGATAGAAAGAAACCAGACAACATGTTGAAAACATAAATAATAAGAGTCGGATAACCACTTTACCTGCGTTAACTGAATACCTTTCATGTGGAGTTCATAGTTATTGTGTTGTTGTAGAAAACATGGCTGTGTTGGGAGGGTTACTGAAAGCTGGAGCGTCCTTCTGTCAGTCTGCTGCGACTCTGCTACACACAGCCAGGACCATTTCTACTGGTGAGTAATGTTACTGGTTTTAATGTTTAACTTAAATCAGTTTGTATTTGTGTCAGTACCGCAGCAACATTATTACTTTTTATGCCTACAGTTGAAATGACACGCATGCCCATTCATTCAATGATTATTTGCCCCCAGGAGAAATTAGATCAGCACAAGAAACAGACCACTTAAGGATCCAAAACTAGTACAACTACACCATAAATCAAAATTAGATCCCTATTTACAGGTGTAACCAAGGAGAAGTAGAGTAAACAATAAATCACCTGAGCTCAGTTTACTTAAAGTTGCTTCTGGCTTGTAAATGTACATTATTGATTATTGTTTTAATCTATTGATTTTTTTCCTTAGCCCCAAGGCATTGTTTTTAAATTGTTGTTTTATCTGAACAGTCTAAAACCCAAATAATTATTGTTTACAGTGATAAATAATTTGAGAATTTAGCATTTTGTTCTTGATAAATGACTTTTTTTTTAATTGTTTGGGATTTATTTTACTTTGATCAACTAATCAATTAATCAGCCAAACTAAATGTAGTATATGTGCAAAAGATACTGAATACTGACACGAAACAATGTGCTTTCTTCAGGCACATGCTGTCAGATCAGGATGCATGCCATCCCTCAGCTGAAGAAGGTGGACAGGTGGACTGAGAAGAGGAGCATGTATGGAGTTTATGATAACATAGGCATCTTAGGTAAGTGTCCTAAACCAGTTAAAGCCTATTTGATACTGTGGAATTTGTCTATGTTGGCTTTGTAAAAAGAAGACTGTTTTAAGTATGTAATAAAACCGTTAGGATATACAATACATATAGATTCATCTCTTCATGTCATTATTTAACTGATTACATTTTCTTGTAAATATAGGACAACCAAAGTACCCAAGCTACGTGTTAGGTCAGGATTTTAGTTACTAGACTTAATTTTTCTAGAAAAATGAGGAGGTAAGAATCAGTTAGTGTGAATACAGTGCTTACAATTGCAGAAGGAGTCTTTAGGAGGCAGTTTGAAAAGATAAATTGTGTATGTAAATGCAAGACCACTTGAACATCCTGGCTCAGATGGTACCTTGCTGAGTTGTTCTGACCTCTTCACTTTGTGTCTGCAGGGGACTTTAAAGCTCATCCCAAAGACCTGATCGTGGCTCCCTGCTGGCTGAAGGCTTTCAAAGGGAACGAACTGCAGCGTCTAATTAGAAAGAAGAAGATGGTGGGAGACAGAATGATGACTCTGGACAAACACAACTTGGAGAAGAGGATCCGCTTCCTCTACAGACGCTTCAACCGTACTGGCAAACACCGCTAACATTAACAAACCACACTGGCAAATACATCTGACCAACCAATAAGGACTGTTTAGGTCTAGCTGTGTGATTTCATTCTGTCAAAGTGCTGTATGTTGCCATTTTTTCTAAGTTATCATATTCATATAAAGACAAGATTTGTGTGTTTCAGTAGCATACTTCCTGTACTTTTGTTTATTAATTGTCTTTTATCCCTGACAAACACAAAATACATGATATAAAAGCCTAAAAATGGAAAAGAAATGGAAAAAAGCCTTGTTTTATTCGTTCTAAGCAACATAAATTCCCTTTGCTCCCAGACAACAACAAGGTGGCAGCTTTTGTTCTGTAGTTGTAGAAACATGCCATGATGGTCTTGTCTGAGTATCTAAGAATAGAGAATAGGCTCCAACCCACAAGAGGGTTCAATAGCAGCACTGGAGCTCTGTATGAAAGCTGAATAAATGGTGAGTAAGTTGTTTATGTGCAAGTTTGCACTTAAGTCAGTGAGATTTAGAATTTTCAAAGCATTAATTGATATATTTATTAACTTTCCTATATGAGGATATGCACAGTAAACATCTGAGCATATGTAAGACATGTCATTGTAAAAACAAGGGCATCAATATGCTGCTCTTCCAGGAAGACCTTTCTTAATATTTTAGAACCTGGCTGGAGGGATTTTCTCCCATTCAGCCCCAAAGGCATCAGTGAGGTCAGGCTCTGATGTTGGGTGATGAGGCCTGGCTCCCAGTTGGTATTCCAGCACTTCTAAAAAGTGTTGAATGGGGTTGGGTTTAGAGCTCGGTACAGGCCAGTCAAGTTCTTTGATACAAAACTAAAAAAGTTGTTTCTTTTTTGGACCTTGTGTATAAAAAAAAAAAAAGAGTCTTCCTCAAAGATAAATCTGAGTGGTCATGAGATGATTAAATGCAACATGCACAACACAAACGTATGTAGACAAGGGTGTCCATATACTTTTGGCTATATGGTGTATCTGTGAAGTTTTTCTTTCCCTGAAGATGGTCACACTTTTGCTATGTTTCATTCTTCCAATGGCCCTTTTGTCTTGAGACTTTCCCCTATTTTTAATGACTGACTTCACTCCTCTCACTTCTCTTAAATATAAGAGTTAAGACTCAAAATAGAAAAAGGCAGAGGTTGTAGGCCCAACTGGGACTTCACTAGGAAAAAGACAATGTGATAGATGACATTCTTTTTGTAGGCAATGTGATGCAATATATGTTACGTCAAGTTGTGTTGTCCTCGGGTCGAATTTGACCTGTTTTTAAAGGTTTTTTATATCAGAAATATGGGTTTATTTAAACCAAATTGCCGAAAAATAACATGGATGCATGGACGTTGCATGGAACCCATACAACATTCTTCACAGGTAAAATTAAGTATTACTTTCATTGCATTTTGGGTGTTATATTCAATTTTATATACAGTGGCCGACAGGGGCAAACGCCCTGCAACTTAAGAAAACACACGCAAATAGACAAAACACAAGCAAATTAAGAAAACAACTTCATTAATTTGACAACACATGTGCAGCATTCAGCAAACGCGCTGCAAATACCACAACACAACCAAATACATAAACGCGCTGCAAATACACACAACACAACCAAATACATAAACGCGCTGCAAATACACACAACACAACCAAATAGATAAACGCGCTACAAATATGAAACGATGCAAAAAGAAAAGCACACCAACCCAGAAAACAAATGCAACAAAAAAACGCAGCATCCAGATTACACAACGAAAGTTCTCCAGGCCTCTAGAGGGAGCAGCTAGTGGAACAGCTGGATTTTCGACCTCACGGGGAGAGAGAGAGAGAGAGAGAGAGAGAGAGAGAGAGAGAGAGAGAGAGAGAGAGAGAGAGAGAGAGAGAGAGAGAGAGAGAGAGAGTGCATAGACTAAATATTAAATATTAAATCTATGTTTGAGATCTGTTTTCTCTCGTTTGGTGGGTGTGTCTCGGCTCAGGTCCCAGCTGATACTCAATCAGCAGAGACGTCTGTAAACTCGTGGTGATAAAACATTTAAAACTGCATCAGTGTTTAACGTTGACGTTTGTTTAAGCCACATGAGAGGGTTTAATTTCGAGGTCCGAAATTACTGAAGTGTAATATTGTGATTATACAACAACGGTTACCAACAAAATAAGTGATCAATCTGTATTCATATTGTGGAGCAATTCGCTCTTGAAATACAAAAAACAGACAGGATTTCTAGTCCCTCCCTGTTAGTAAACCAGCCAAATTACCGTGGGATTTATCAAACTGAATAAATCCCGCCCGCACATATAAACACAAAACTGCTTTGCTAACTCCAACGTGTTGTAAGTAAGACATCTGCTGAAAAAGTTATTGTATTCATCAGCATGATTGCCGTACTGTTTAGTTCACAAACATCCAACACACCACCACCAAGTACAAACACATAGCGGACCAGACGCGAGCTTTTATTTTGAAAAGCCGAAGCTTGGGGACAGCACCAGCTGGGAGGGCATGAGACGGGAGCATAGACTGTATATTAATAATATATTATGTTATTAATAATAATAATAATAATAATAATAATAATAATATGAATTTAATATCGGTTAATAACGGTCGAAAATCCAGCTGTTCCACTAGCTGCTCCCTCTAGAGGTCTGGAGAACTTCCGTTGTGTAATCTGGATGCAGCGTTTTTTTGTTGCATTTGTTTTCTGGGGTTTGTGTGCTTTTCTTTTTGCATCGTTTCATATTTGCAGCGCGTTTATGTATTTGGTTGTGTTGTGTGTATTTGCAGCGCGTTTATCTATTTGGTTGTGTTGTGTGTATTTGCAGCGCGTTTATGTATTTGGTTGTGTTGTGATATTTGCAGTGCGTTTGCTGAATGCTGTGCATGTGTTGTCAAATTAATGAAGTTGTTTTTCTTTTTGCATCGCTTCTTTTTTCGGGGTTTGCATGCTTTTCTTTTTGCATGTTTTTTTATTTGCAGTGCTTTTATGTATTTGGTTGTGTTGTGGTATTTGCAGTGCGTTTGCTGAATGCTGCGCATGTGTTGTCAAATTAATTAAGTCCATCCATCCATCTTCTTCCGCTTATCCGTTAACGGGTCGCGGGGGTAGCAGCTCCAGCAGGGGACCCCAAACTTCCCTTTCCCGAGCCACATTAACCAGCTCCGACTGGGGGATCCCGAGGCGTTCCCAGGCCAGGTTGGAGATATAATCCCTCCACCTAGTCCTGGGTCTTCCCCGAGGCCTCCTCCCAGCTGGACGTGCCTGGAAAACCTCCCTAGGGAGGCGCCCAGGGGGCATCCTTACCAGATGCCCGAACCACCTCAACTGGCTCCTTTCGACGCAAAGGAGCAGCGGCTCTACTCCGAGCTCCTCACGGATGACTGAGCTTCTCACCCTATCTCTAAGGGAGACGCCAGCCACCCTCCTGAGGAAACCCATTTCGGCCGCTTGTACCCTGGATCTCGTTCTTTCAGTCATAACCCAGCCTTCATGACCATAGGTGAGGGTAGGAACGAAAACTGACCGGTAGATTGAGAGCTTTGCCTTCTGGCTCAACTCTCTTTTCGTCACAACGGTGCGATAAATTGAGTGTAATACCGCACCCGCTGCGCCGATTCTCCGACCAATCTCCCGCTCCATTGTTCCCTCACTCGCGAACAAGACTCCAAGGTACTTGAACTCCTTCACTTGGGGTAAAGACTCATTCCCTACCTGGAGAAGGCACTCCATCGGTTTCCTGCTGAGAACCATGGCCTCAGATTTAGAGGTGCTGATCCTCATCCCAGCCGCTTCACACTCGGCTGCGAACCGATCCAGTGAGTGCTGAAGGTCACAGGCCGACGATGCCATCAGGACCACATCATCTGCAAAAAGCAGCGATGAGATCCCCAGCTCACCAAACTGCAACCCCTCTCCACCCCGACTACGCCTCGATATCCTGTCCATAAATACTACAAACAGGATTGGTGACAAAGCGCAGCCCTGGCGGAGGCCAACTCTCACCTGAAATGAGTCTGACTTACTGCCGAGAACCCGGACACAGCTCTCGCTTTGGTCGTACAGAGATTGGATGGCCCTGAGAAGGGACCCCCTCACCCCATACTCCCGCAGCACCTCCCACAGTGTCTCCCGGGGGACCCGGTCATACGCCTTCTCCAGATCCACAAAGCACATGTAGACCGGTTGGGCATACTCCTAGGCTCCCTCCAGGATCCTTGCGAGAGTAAAGATCTGGTCCGTTGTTCCACGACCAGGACGGAATCCGCATTGTTCCTCTTCAACCTGAGGTTCGACTATCGACCGAACCCTCCTTTCCAGCACCTTGGAGTAGACTTTACCGGGGAGGCTGAGAAGTGTGATACCCCTGTAATTGGCACACACCCTCTGGTCCCCCTTTTTGAAAAGGGGAACCACCACCCCGGTCTGCCACTCCTTAGGCACCGTCCCCGACTTCCACGCAATGTTGAAGAGGCGTGTCAACCAAGACAACCCCTCCACACCCAGAGCTTTAAGCATTTCTGGACGGATCTCATCAATCCCTGGGGCTTTGCCACTGTGGAGTTGTTTAACTACCTCAGCAACTTCCACCAGGGAAATTGACGACAATCCCCCATCATCCTCCAGCTCTGCCTCTACCATAGAGGGCGTATTAGTCGGATTTAGGAGTTCCTCAAAGTGCTCCTTCCACCGCCCTATTACCTCCTCAGTTGAGGTCAGCAGCGTCCCATCCTTACTGTACACAGCTTGGATGGTTCCCCGCTTCCCCCTCCTGAGGTGGCGAACGGTTTTCCAGAAGCACCTTGGTGCCGACCGAAAGTCCTTCTCCATGTCTTCTCCGAACTTCTCCCACACCCGCTGCTTTGCCTCTTTCACGGCAGAGGCTGCAGTCCCTTCGGGCCCTTCGGTACCTTGCAACTGCCTCCGGAGTCCCCTGGGATAACATATCCCAGAAAGACTCCTTCTTCAGTCGGACGGCTTCCCTGACCACCGGTGTCCACCACGGTGTTCGTGGGTTGCCGCCCCTTGAGGCACCTAAGACCCTAAGACCACAGCTTCCCGCCGCAGCTTCAGCAATGGAAACTTTGAACATTGTCCACTCGGGTTCAATGCCCCCAGCCTCCACAGGGATGCACGAAAAGCTCCGCCGGAGGTGTGAGTTGAAAGTCTGTCGGACAGGGGCCTCCTCCAGACGTTCCCAGTTCACCCGCACTACCCGTTTGGGTTTACCAGGTCTGTCCAGAGTCTTCCCCCACCCTCTGACCCAACTCACCACCAGATGGTGATCAGTTGACAGCTCTGCCCCTCTCTTCACCCGAGTGTCCAAAACATACGGCCTCAGATCAGATGAAACGATTATAAAATCGATCATTGACCTTTGGCCTAGGGTGCTCTGGTACCAAGTACACTTATGAGCATCCCTATGTTCGAACATGGTGTTCGTTATAGACAATCCATGACTAGCACAGAAGTCCAACAACAAACAACCACTCTGGTTTAGATCAGGGAGGCCGTTCCTCCCAATCACGCCTCTCCATGTGTCTCCATCATTGCCCACGTGCGCGTTGAAGTCCCCCAGCAGAACTATGGAGTCCCCTACTGGAGCCCCATACAGGACTCCATTCAAGGTCTCCAAGAAGGCCGAATACTCCGAGCTCTTGTTTGGTGCATACGCACAAACAACAGTCAGAGTTTTCCCCCCCACAACCCGCAGGCGTAGGGAGGCGACCCTCTCGTCCACCGGGGTAAACTCCAACGTAGCGGCGCTCAGCCGGGGGCTTGTGAGTATCCCCACACCCGCCCGGCGCCTCACACCCTGGGCAACTCCGGAGAAGAAAAGAGTCCAACCCCTATCCAGGAGTATGGTTCCAGAACCGAGACTGTGCGTAGAGGTAAGCCCCACCAGATCCAACTGAATTAATTAAGTTGTTTTCTTAATTTGCTTGTGTTTTGTCTATTTGCATGTGTTTTCTTAAGTTGCAGGGCGTTTGCCCCTGTCGGCCACCGTATATATATAGCATTTGAAAAACATTTTTAAATGGTTTCAAAACATATCCTGACTAAACTTTGGCATAACAGTCTGTGATCCACTCAACATCCTCTGATCTTAACTATTAGTCAAAATAATTCATAATTTCTGCTTTGTTTTAACTCAAAAATTAGATATTAGGTTTATTGACCATGAATAAAAAATCACTGAAATAAGTGACAAATAAGTTTAAAAAATAAAAACTCAAAAGCACCGAAAAAAACAATAACGCCAGAAAAACTGCCAAAAATTTAATTTTGACCCACAAGGACAACAAGTTCATGGTCGGCGGGAAGAAAACACAAGTGTTAAACGAGAGCAATTGCAAGAGGAAATGTTATACAGGAGGAGGATATTTGGAGAAACGGTTAAGTTAACACTGCGCAGGTTTCCTGACTGTCAGCTAGGTCTTCGCTTGAGGAACAGGATGACATTCTTTTTGTAGGCAATGTGATGCAATATATGTTACCCCATGGACTAAACAAGATTACAAAGCTGACCAAACATTGAATGCTTGCATTTACAGAAACATTTCAACAGTAGCAAAAAATTATGGAAGTTTGACACAGAGCACTAGTTCTGGTAAATTCACGTAATGCTAAGGACAGAATAGAACAGATTACATTTTCCTAGTTGTTTGGATTATTTTCCTTAAATTTTTGTCTTTCAGCCACACAATAATGTCAAGTTAAAACAGACCTCATATGCAGTGGTTTCCTCACATTGGAGAAGATGCAGTTTCCTTTCAGAATTGTCAAATCTATATTCTGAGAGAGGGAGTAATAAACAACTTCCAGATTAGGTTTCTTATGGAAGCCTTCCTTCCCTTGTTAATAAAGTTTTATATACAGGTCACACAACAAAAGCCGGTGGCTCTGGTGTTTCCTCTCTGACCGCAGTGAACTTGTGATTCTGTCCAGTGTCCAACTTTACATTAGTATTAAAACAATAGTCAATCAACAGAAAACTGGAACTGGAAACAATTTTTTATAGCTGATTAATAGTTTAAGTCATTAAATTCATGCATGCATTGCATCTTCCATGCATGTAAATTAACCCAAATCTTTGGTCCCAGCTTCTCAAAAATTAGGATGTGCTGCTGTCATTTCATAGTTAATTTTGAACTGTTGGTTTAACATAACAAGTTATTTGAAGACATCCTCTTGGGCTCTGAAATTATTTTTCTTCACTATTTGATATTTTGACAAAGCATTTATTAAACCATTAACAAATTAATCAATGATGCAAATGTGCTTGATTTAATTTGGGTTATTAACTTCCTACACAAGTTAGTTAGTTAGTGAGTGAGTTAGTTAGATAGTTAAAAAGAAATAACTTTCTTCCTTATGTGTGGAAAAATAACCAAACAACTAAGTAAAAACTCTGCATCTGCATGAAATCCAAAATTAGCACATGTTGTTATTGGTAGCCTAGGTCTATTTATCTTTTAAATTAAAAATGTAAACACAGGAATGTAAGAAACTGTAAGACATGCCTACTGTAATGTTAGTAGGCCTAATTAAAGTAGATAGTGGAGACAGAAATGGGAAATGAATGCTATCCTGACATGTAGACCACTTCATGCCACCCCTGCATAAGTCAGTACTCCACTTGGGCCACCCCAGACTAAAAAGTGTGGACACACCACTGCACTGTGTAGGCATCCACTGTACCGCAGTGTCGTCCTGCCGCCCTATCCGACAAAGAGAGCTGCAGTACTGCAAAGTGTAAAGGGAGAAAGAGAGAGAGAGAGAGAGAGGGAGGAGGGGAGGGGGGTACCGCACTGTCGTTACGAGTCCAAGTGGAGAAGGCAGGAGGAGAGACGCATTATTGCAGTAGCCTACAGTGCCACAGCACTTCACACGGGCGAAACTACCGCACTTCCCACAAGACGCACCTCTGTCTGCGCAGGGAGAACGCGAGAGAGAGGTGGGGGTGACAGAATCAAAGACGGACAACTGATTTCTCATGACTGGACTTTTTATCCCTTCATTTTGAAATTGCACGCATTTGCAAGTATCTTAGTAGAGGCAACTCAACAACAAGCCAATCAGTGCTGCGCTGTAGCATCCAGGAGCAGCTCTATAAGGACTCAGCATCGCCCGGAGGAGCTGCATGCAGCCCTGCAAGAATATGAGCATCCGTGGATTTCTCTTGAATGGATTACTAATTTAGAAGTACTTTTCTCTTGAGCTCGCATCGCTTCTCCTTCACTTCCTGCTCTCCAGTCCAGTCACACAGTGAATTATCACCCGGCCCGTTTACGTGTGTCGGTATATTGCGGTACTTTGCTGACGACTTGCAATATAAATGCATCGCTAGAAGATCGGCTCCACTGCGCCAAGACCCGCTGCCTCTGTTTACTGTTAGCACTTCAATAACTCTGCTTATTGAAAATTTGGACTTTCGTTTGGACCAGTGACTAGAAATTCTCGTCTCGTTTTTTTCTGTTTTCTTGCAGTTTTTTTTTCTCGTGTTGTACTTCAGACCCTCCCTCTCCACCTCACAGCCCTCACCCCCTCCTCCGCTGCCCGTGAGTCAGTTCAAACAGCTGCATAGAAGATGTGAGTATTAATGCGGCTTTTCTGCTGCGCTCTTTTCACAATAGCAACATTAAAAATATCTCTGCTCTGGATAAATAGCATATAGGCTATATAGCCTACTTTAACCAGTTTATTTCCTTTGTGGGGGTCGAAAACTGAACTGATTTCTTTCAGCTTGATGGATTTTGCTGACGCAAGTGCAATTTTCCGTCACACCATCACTAAATTATGTATTCAGGGGTTGACTGCTGTCACTGTTAAGTCTTAGGTAGAGTTTAATTGAGTTTTTAAAGATAATTTTACACCATAGATTTAAAAAAAAAAAAAAAAAAGAATGCATTTGTTACAAAGCATATTGTGGATCAGAGTTTTTAAGGTCATGTTGAGGAACATTCATGTTAAATGATGGTTCACGAGGTTAAGGCATTCTTGTTCCTTATCTGCTAAATTATTTTGTGTATGTGATTTGTATAATTTGAATTAAACTGTCCATCAGGTTGAGTCAGTGGCTGCTCTCCCGAGGAGCTTGTTTGCTCAGTTTTAAACCTCCTGTACCTCCTCTTCCCCCTGCTGAATTAACCCTTTCCCCTTTTCCGCAAATCACTCTCCAGCTTCCGCAAATCACTCTCCAGCTTTACCTTTTCTTCTCAGTCCCACCCAACTCTCTTTAATCAATCACAAGAACTTACCTTTTTTTCATCCATTAGTCAGCCAGGACTTTGTTTCTTTGCTTCCCATCTGTGGCCTATTTCTTTCCTCCAATTGCCCCCCCCCCTCCCCCCATATATGCAGTTTTCTCCTTTTTCTACAGTATGTGGTGGCTTTATCTGTCCTCTATAACTATATAGCTTAATTTGTTCCTGTACCTGATAATATTTTTCCTATTAGATTAAAGTGTTCTCTACATGCCATAAACATGCATCAGTTATCAGTAATACCAAATGGTCCTCTTTACTCCAACTTTCCTCTTCCTCCTCCTCATGCTACTTATCAGGTCTGCCCCAGATGCCGCTGCTCCAGGTGGAGCCCCCGGTGCTCCGGGAGCCCCTGGTGCAGATGGAGCCCCAGGCGGCGCACCTCCTGGCCCACCCAACACCTCCAGCAACCGCAGGCTACAGCAGACACAGGCCCAAGTCGAGGAGGTGAGCTGGACCGGGCCAATCTAGGATTCTGGGACAGAGTTTGATAAAACATGCAACGCATCAATATTAAAGCAGTTTAATCATGAAATATCTGGACTTATTGTATGTGCATAGTCCTTATTCTAGACCAGAGACAAACAAGCATGTAAAATGCTTTGTTGTAGCTCTTATGTTCTCTGGAAAGGTGTGGTTTTCTTATTTACAAATGGATTGTGACTACTTATTTACTTTCATTATACTCCGATAGCTTCCTTTCCTTTAACCACGCTTGTCATTCTTTGTCTCTCCTCCCCACCACTGCCAAATGCTGTCTCATCCTTACCGCTGTTGGCTAGGTGGTGGATATCATGCGAGTGAATGTGGACAAGGTTTTGGAAAGGGACCAGAAGCTTTCAGAGCTGGATGACAGAGCGGACGCTCTCCAAGCCGGAGCCTCCCAGTTTGAAAGCTGTGCAGCTAAGCTAAAGAACAAGTACTGGTGGAAGAACTGCAAGGTGGGCACATTAGTGTGGGTCCATTAAACAGAGTGTTGTTACTGTAAGAAACTTACAATGTAATCTGAGTCTGAATTAACAATATGCCTATTTTTGTATGTGGTGAATCAAGATATATATAGAGCTAGTAGTGTCAATAAGATCCTCAGCTTTTTTTTTTAAAGCATTGAACAACTGTTCATGCTGATGTGAGCTGAGGCGAACAGGCAGTGTCTGTTATGGGGATCCTGCTCTCCACTAATCTGTTAATGAGCTGCTGTGGAAGACTGAGCAGATGCTTTGAGGAAAATGGGGAAAAAGAAGTCTGTTTGTGTATGGTTTTCACTACATACTCAGAAATACACAAAAGATTGCATATTTAAAGCACAACAATTGCAAAGAATCTTAAGGTGTTCAGATGTTTTGTTTTGTTCAGTTTTTTTTTCTTTTCTGTTTGCAGGCATTTGACTCCACACATAGTTCCAGTGTATCTTAAATTCCTTTATAAAAAGTCCCATTATAGTAAATGTATTGTTTTCTCATTTCAGATGATGATCATGATGGGTATCATCGGAGTCATTGTGGTTGGAATAATATTCTGTAAGTAGCATTTTGATACTTATACAGATATTGATTGGTCGATTGATTGACAGACAGACAGATAGGATGCTTTATAGGCTTTTATAAACAGATACAATTATTTTAAAAAGCAGATAAGTGTTTTCTCTCAGCAGCAGAGGAACAGATATACAAAGAAAAGAATCCTCTGTAAATGGCGATTGCTCATATGGTTTTAGTTAGTCAGTATACAATTGTTGATGTGCTGTTAATTTTACAGGAAATTAAGACACAGAGAGACAACACCAACATATTTGTATTTCTGCCCGAACAAGCCCATGTCTGGCCTGCTTACTTCTGCTCTGATTGTGAAATATTCATGACTTCTAATTGAAGTAAATGTTTATGATACTAGTTTTACCAATATTAAAAACAAACATGTAAATACAATATATAAGGAGAGCTGACTCAGCTGACTGTCCTCTCCTTGTTTGTTTTAAGTGATGTATTGCCAGATCCATTAGACTAATGACTTCCTCTCTCTCTCTCTCTCTCTCTCTCTCTCTCTCTCTCTCTCTCCCCGTCATTCGCAGTGTACTTCTTCTACTGAGCTCAGCCCATCAATACAGATGGATATGGACTTGAGAATGATATGAAAGGGAAGAGAAAAAAAAGATACCCAAGCGCCACTCCTCCCCTTTTATCCATCCTCTCCTTCCTCTCTACACACAGTCTTCCATCAAACCATCTTGCACTTAAACATGACAGTAGTGTTTATAGGTGTGTCTGCTCTCTTTGTCCCCCTCTCCCTCCCTTCTTGTTGCTTTCTTCCACTGTTTTAAGTCTCACTCACTCTCTCCTGTCTGCACCTCATGTATTATTGAAGGACGCAGCAGGCGGAGTGAAAGAGGAAGAAAGCAAGGGAAGGAGGGAGAGAGAAAATTCTTGTGACACGGAAACACACGGGGCTAAGCCCTCTGAACGATGCCATGGGGGGAGATGTACAATGTACAGAATGTGTGCAGGGAGATTGATCAAGAGTTTGCAGTCCTTTCTACCACAGATATACGCCAAAGCTTGTTGATTTTACCTTTTTTGAGAATCCTACATTTGTAATTGATACTGACATGCCTAACTAACACAATCCTTCTCTCACAACTGCTACCATCATTGCTACTTACTAATACAAGGTAATGTTAGATTAAAATTAGGAGCATTTTTGTTGTATGTGTGTGTGTGTGTGTGTGTGAGTGTGTGTGTGTATTGGTGATCCAAAGCATTGTAGCCAGTAGCTTTTTCCGAGTTTAGCTGATAGGCTTTTATTAATAATAACTTTTTTGTTTCCTTTCCTGCCTTACTTTCTGCAACGTTCAGTAATGACAATGAGAGAAAAAGGGAAAGAGACTGTGTGCGAGTATAAGGAAAGGAAGAAGTGAGTCACGGAAAAGTAATAAGCATTCTTTCCTGGTATTAATAAGACAAACTTCCTAAATGCTAATTTTGGACTGATAAGCAATTATTGATAAAGTCGTATAACTATGCTTCATTTTACCTTGGCTTTTGTACCACAGGTGGGGGCAAAATAGTAGTGTTATGCTTAGTGGCATAGGGATATGCACAGCAAAGCAAACAGCCACTAACAGACAATCTACACGTGAACTGACCCAGAGGAAGGTCTCTTAACTCTGACTTGGACAGAGTCACAGCCATAGACAGATGAATGTGGAACATCACATTTATTGTAAAATAAAATTTGTTTTGGAAGTTGTGCAGACAAAGTGTTTGTTTGATTGTTGTTTAAGTTGGCCTGATCTTCAAAAAGCAGGAAAATGGGAGAAAGGACATGATTTAGAAACCCAGAGCCAACTGGCCCTCCCATTCCTATCCCCTTCAGTCACATTAAAACAGACTCCCCTGTCACCTGCAGTATGGTAATGGCCAAAATGAGGTGTTCGTTTCTAACCTGCATGGCAAACCGTGTCCATAGTTTTGCCTATTTGTGTGATCTGTGTATCTGCCATTTCTGAATCTAACTGCCGATTGTACATTTTATTTGGTTAGTGGTTTAAACGACTTGTGTATAATGTCTTTCTGTTCTGATAATTACTGCTTATGCAATGCAATGATGCTCAAGAGTTTGCCAAATGGTGTTAATTTCATTTGCTTTTGAGATAAAAACATTCAGAGATGGCAAACAACTGCTACTATAATGAAGTGTTAAAAACATGTAGTGGATATAACAATAGTACACATAGCTCAGATTATGATCCTGAAAATGTGTTTACAAATTCTTTCAGGTTTTTTTTCGGGGGGGGTTGTTCGATATAAAAGAAAGGTTATTTTCCTCTCTTCGGACTGATTTTGAGGGTTGATAAAATTGAGATGCATAAATGTAGCAGTTAGTTATAATTATCTGATGCTATTGTGCAGCAATATTATTAGGTAATTATCACCATATAAGATTTGAGAACGTGTTTTGTGATTTACAACTTGGAAATGCAGTTAAGATAATGCAAATGGATTTGCAGAAACAAATGCATGCTTACCACTTTTGCTGATGCCAATAAAGAAATCATCAAAAGAACTGAGTGCTGACCTTTGTTATATTCTCGACATATTGAGCCACATTAGACCTTGTTAGAAAATGTTTTTCTGCAATCTGCTACACTTCAAGTAACGGTAGCTTTCTTTTTACTATATACAGATTCTTGATTTATTAACGAGAGCTTTAATCAGTTTCCAGATGTACAAGAAATCTACAGATATACAGATAAAGTCAAATACCTTAAACAATGTTGCTGAGTCACAAAATCATTCACTGTGAAAAGTAAATTGCAAAAAGAGTAATAATATGGACATCACACACAAAAACAAGCAATAAAAACATAGTCTACAATTAAAGTGCTCATATTATGCTCATTTTCAGGTCCATAATTGTATTTAGAGGTTGTACCAGAATAGGTTTATGTGGTTTAATTTTCAAAAAACACCATATTTTTTGTTGTACTGCACATTGGCAGCTCCTCTTTTCACCCTGTGTGTTGAGCTCTCTGTTTTAGCTACCGAGTGAGGCATCACACTTCTGTACCATCTTTGTTGGGAGTCACACATGCGCAGTAAGTACTGCTAGCTTGTCAGTTACAGAGCATGAGGGAGTGCCATGCTAGCAGTTAGGTGAGCATTATAACGTGTGTGACAAAGTGACGCACGTTTGTCACGGAAGTAAAGGCTGGACTACAATAGAGCTGTTTGGAGCAGTTTGTGAACAATGTTTTCTCTGGAAGATGGTAAGTCTCTTCAGGATGGACTTTGGGCTTTTTCACTTTGTAAACTTACACTCACCTAAAGGATTATTAGGAACACCATACTAATACCGTGTTTGACCCTATCCTATCAATATGGGCCAACATTTCTAAAGAATGCTTCCAGCCCCTTGTTGAATCAATGACAAAGAATTAAGACACCACACACCAATACACCACCACCACCACCAGCCTGCCCAGTGCTAAAAAGGCATGACGGATCCATGTTCTCATTCTGTTTACGCCGAATTCTGACTCTACCATCTGAATGTCTCAACAGAAATCGAGACTCATCAGACCAGGCAACATTTTTCCAGTCTTCAACTGTCCAATTTTGGTGCGCTTGTGCAAATTGTAGCCTCATTTTAGTGGAGATGAGTGGTGGTGTAGCCCATCCGCCTCAATGTTGTGCGTGTTGTGGCTTCACAAATGCTTTGCTGCATACCTCGGTTGTAACGAGTGGTTATTTGAGTCAAAGTTGATCTTCTATCAGCTTGAATCAGTCGGCCCATTCTCCTCTGACCTCTAGCATCAACAAGGCATTTTCGCCTAGAGGACGGCCGCATATTGGATGTTTTCCTTTTTCAGACCATTCTTTGTAAACCCTAGAAATGGTTGTGCGTGAAAATCCCAGTAACTGAGCAGATTGTGAAATACTCAGACCAGCCCGTCTGGCACCAACAACCATGCCACGCTCAAAGTTGCTTAGATTACCTTTCTTTCCCATTCTGACATTCAGTTTGGAGTTCAGGAGATTGTCTTGACCAGGACCACACCCCTAAATGCATTGAAGCAGCTGCCATGTGATTGGTTGATTAGATAATTTCATTAACATGAAATTTAACAGGTGTTCCTAATAATCCTTTAGGTGAGTGTATAATGTGCACAAAAATATATATAACATAAAGGAAAGGGGAAAAGCCAAAAAGCACAATATGAGCACTTTAAACAAAATGAAAACAGAGAAAGCCTAGGAAAGTTAAAAGAACCAGTGATAGCTTCTAATGAAATCAGTAATAATTTACAGACTCACAAATGACACAAAGGAAGTCTCTCTGGGCTCAGATTCAAGTCAGGAGTATCTACTACCTCTACCTATACTAACTTATCTCATGACCTGGTAGAAGAAAAGCCCAGTGATGATCAGGAAACCCAGAACCCACCAATAGGAACCTGCAGAGTGAAAGAGACAGAGAACAGTTAAGGGTTTGTATGCAGGGTTGACATTAATTATTAATGCAAACCGACAATCTCAAGACATAACAAGTTTCAGTTTTAATGTGCAAAATAAACTAAAATTTCTTTTATTGTTCTGTTTCTCTCAGAAGCAAAGCATGTTTCCCAAAATGTCAAACTACTCCTTTAAAAATCCAGAGTTAAACAACAAACAACAGCGACATTAATACCTGGTTCTGGACTTTCTACCACCAGACTGACTGAGAGAGGAGCGTCCAGGGCCGGATGGGACACCCTGCAAGTGATTTTAGTTCCAGGGGAGACACTGGAATGCACAGTGAGGTGAGATGACAGGGAATAAGTCCCATCACCATGCTGCCGATGGCTGGACAGAGAGCCCTGATCTGAAAGCACTGTTGGCTCTGTGTCTGTAGGAGAGAGGGATAACCACTCCATCTGAAAACCAGAGAATGATGTGAATCAATCAATCAATCAATCAATCTGTGGTTCAATTTGTATAGCACCTTTCACACAGAGCAGTGCACGTCAATGTGCTAGGAATTGAATGACACGCTGATTTTAAGACAGCCCAAATGTACACAGTAAAGCCGTTTAAGACCAGTACAAACAAGAAATAAAACTAGTGAAAATGTAATATAAAACCAATAAAATAGATATGAGACAATAACAACAAAAACAGATAAGGGGGAGTAAAATATTTTAAAACATGAATACAATCAAATAAATGATATAATATATTCAATAATGGCATAATGTAATGTGTTCTCTCCTTCTGGTCCTGGTTAGTACGATACGATACACTTTATTGTCCACGGGGGGCAGCACAGTTCTGAATCAATAATAACTGATTTATGACTTTTGTTTGGAGTATACCAGTTCGGAGCACATTGCTATTGTCTGGTCTGCTGGATATAAAAGCATGCAGAAGTCCCTCTGTCGCTCAGAGAGAGAAATGGTTGCACTTGATTAGCAAGCCACCAGCACAGTTACTTTGAGATTTACCTCAATGTAACAAATGTAAATGCATATTAGAATTTTGCTAAATCCAAACAAATAAACACACAATGAAATCTGTAATGGGCTATTTATAAGCTTGCTTGTTCTTTTACTAATAATTATTAGTTTTTGTTGAGTGTTTGATTGCTATATATATATATTTGCTTCATTTAGACTTAGATTAATCTAGTCATTTATTTTGCCTTTATTTGTTTAGTTTACTTAGTTACTTAGAGTAGCCCTTCTAAGAACACACTAGTTACAGACCTGAGCATCCAGTGGATAGTATTTAGTGCAGTGGCAGCTCAGCGTCTGAGGTGACTCGCTCTTCAAAATCAACCTCTCCTCTGAGAGTGAAACATGAGGTGGTTCTGAAACAAAGAGAAACACAGGAAGAAATGAAAGACATTCTGTGGATTTTTCTAAATTGAGAGATTAGGGTGAAACTTACGAATAACGTTGAGATGAATGACCTGCTGGGCATGGAAAAGGTCAACACTGACAGTACAGATGTAGGTCCCCTCATCCACAACCTTCAACTTGGTCAGAGTCACAGAGGCGTTACCCTCACCTACAACCTGGGCGGCATCCACGCTTGAGCCCCTCCTTCCTGCATGCACTGAAAACAGAAAATAAAAACAGGAATTGACAAAACAATCTTAACTCAAGGTCCACTTTCTCGCTTGTTCTGGAGCTTTTCACCATACTAAGACAGCATTTTGTTCAATATACTTCACTGAATACTGTGCTATTCTTGTCCTCTCTCATCTGTATGTTTTGTGCAGTTTTCTTACATTTAGCCGTGGCTCTTAGAAGTAGTTGACAGCCTCAGAGCTTGTGGTCTAACAGAACAATCCAACATTTATTGCCTTTGGACAACCTATTCATTGTGTGATTAAGAGGAATTTGTTCAAAAGTAATTGAACGCACAAACTGATGAGACTATTAAATAAATATAATAAATTATAATTACCAACATCATAAAATCAAATAAACTGTATTCATGTTATATGTGTGTAACTTTCACAATTAAATGTTTGTTTGTCTCAGTTACCTCATACATTTATTAGGTCTTTTGAAACCATACAATTTTAAATGTTTTGACTTATTTTGATGCATTAACTTTGTGTTAGACCAAAGGTTTCAAGTCAACAAACGACAAATGTGTAGAGTTAAAGTTTTTTTTTTTATGTCAAAACATCACCTTGGCAAGGCTTCTTTTGTGATTGTGAAATTTGCCAACATTGCCATAAAATTGGCATTTAGAGTTCATTTGCATTTTGCATTTAATTGCATTTGCGAGACTGGGCACACCTGTTCACACAGCACTTACCCACTGTGCTCCCTTCTACATCATCCAGCCTCGTCTTCATTTCAAGCACTTTCCACCCTTTTCCCCTGTGCTGCAGTCGCCATGCAATGCCCACGTCCTGCGCTAAAGGTATCTCCTGCTGCTTGAAGCCACAGTTTAGGAGAACATCACCTCTCAGAGGCGCAGTTACAGACTTTATGTGGGAAAACACCAGAAAAATCACTGAGGAACAGAAAGCAAAGACAGCAGGAAAAAGCAGTGAGAATGATGTTATCAATGGAAATGATTCAATGCAAAGATGAAATGTGATATTAAACTCTGGCTCTCACCCTCAGTCATAAGGGTTCCCGACTGGCTAAGAGGCAGACCCAGTTTTTTCTGTATGAGGGTTGACTGGTCCTTGTTTACCGTCAAAGTCTGCAGAATCAACGCAGTGCTGAACTCAACTTCCTCCACATTAAGAGAAACCATGAAATAAGCTGGTTCTGAACTTTCCTGGGATCCATGAAGAGAGTAACGGCTTATTTCGCACATCACCTCCTGTTCATTGCAGTCGGCATGGAGCAACACATGAGCATTGGGGATCTCAGGTGATGACACTGCCAGAGGGATGAGAGTAAGAAGTTTAACACAGGTTGGGCTTATATTACACCAAACGTTTTCTGTAGAAAAGGCAGTGAAAACCTTTGGCTTCTAACAGGATGGCATCTGGGTCAGGGATTGAAGGCGGGACAAACGGAGTGAGGGTTTCGAGGGATTCGTCAGGAGCCACTGCGACATCTCTTAAGACAAGAGTGGCTGGAGTACGTGTGAAGACTGTGCCACCTCCCATTCCACCCAGTCCCACTCCCTCCTCCACCAGGGTGCAGGAAAGTACCACATCTGCAACCCCATCACCTAAGAAACAACAAAAAATCAAAAGTCTTAATTTTTCATCTGGAGTGAAGAGTGACATTGTCTTTAACTTTGGTAAAAAATTAAAGACAATGTTCTGAGACTTATTGTTGTTTGTTTGGTTGGGTTTAATTTAAAAGCAATTGTGGATTTCCAGTGTAATTTACTTTAACAAACTTTTTTTAAACCCAAGTAAACATTCATTCATCGTTCATTATTAAAAACTTTTGTTCATATATGTTGAACTGTAAACTTGCCTTTAGACTTATTTCATATTTTTGCATGTTCAGCTGACCTCCTATGCACTGCCTAAAACATTCTAGGTTCAGCTATTCAGCAGTTAATTTGAATCAATCAATAGAAGTGTGCAAAATGAACACTGTATATTACCTATATTTAGTGGCAATTAATTAAGCATAAACTCTATCAGACAATGTGAAATGAAATAGTTTATAACTGAGCGTGACAATCAACTGTATTAGCCTATTTACTTATTATTTATGTCCATCATTCAGTGCTGCAACAATAGCGCAACATTGAGGCCCTTACCACAAACGCCCGTCAGGAAGTATCCAAACAAAATTACTATCATCATTATAGAGTCCAGTTTCCGTGTTTCTTTAAATTCCGAGAGTTATAGGCAAAGTTTAACGTTAGTCTCAGCAGGACAAAGTGGAAAACTGCTGCGAACACAAAAGCACCACCGCACTTTCACTTTTGATTTCAACGACTACAGCTCATTGCATCGCTACAGTATTTTACAGCATTTTCTTCATCCCATCCCACAATAGCTGTACATCAATAAATAGTATAGCCTACTCTAATAGTAAAGTCTTAACGTAGTACAGGAGCTGAGACCCCTTTTTCGCCGTCGGGAGCATGCGCGGAATGCAGCAGTGGAAGAGAGAAAGTGAAAGACAGCAGACAGGATCGTCCAATGAGAGAGTAGCAGGGTCATGGGTCATGAGTCACTATGGAAACAAGCACCAATGTCCGTGATTCACCGAAATCCCCATCCCTCGGTAAGATCGTTTTTTCATTTTAGCCTAAATTACAAAAAGGAGGATGACATTTGTGGTCGGTCAGTGTATCTTTTGGTCATTCAATTTTCCTTTCATAAACAGGTATTAAAAAACAAAAAACGAATGGTTATATTAATTATATTTAATAATTATATTTAATAATACATCATTTGAAAATTGAAATACAAGGCGTTTTTTCCTTTTCATGGTCAAAAGGGGATGAGAGAAATTTAAAATATGCTTTGATTTTCATTTTCTATTTCATATAACAAAAAATACACTATCTATATCACTACAAAACAGAAATGAAAAAAAGGCCTGTTTTTTTAATATTCTGAAACCTTGTCATTTCCAAGGCAACAGCGCCAGTGTACCAGTGTTGCTTTCAGCACAGGCTAAAATGACTTTGGATTCCTACTCTTAAGTGATTTTAGACATGGCGAAAAAAAGCCCTGTCATGTGCAGAAATCAATGTGCGCATATCACAGGGAAGTGGGGGTGCAAGAGGATTTTCTGCCAGAAATGTGAGGAGATTTTGCGCTGAAAATGGCTCAAACATGATCTGACCATAGACTGTGGACTCATCTGACACCACGCTGAAGTTAGCTTCTGCTTCGCAGCGTCTGATTCTGAAGTTGAGGGAAACTTGTACCCCAACTTCCTGAGCGACTGATCATCCGTTTTTTTGCACCTCTTTACATAAATATGGCTATGAAATACATCCTGAATGAATAAATGAGGCAATACATATAAAGATACATTAGTCAATATAGTTCAATAGCCTAAATACATATGTTTTACTTTTATTTATTTCAGGGGACTTTATTTTATATGTAACGTTAACATTTATTTCCCTATTTGCATGTTATATTTAAATAAAGTTTGGTTACCTTACAGACTCAGACTAAAAGCAACTAGCTAGCCTCCCTGGCATAGTGCATCAAACCATATCACTATCTGCCAAAGGAAATAAAACCTTAACACACCCATGAATAAAACACGAGCTCTGCAGATTCGTCTGATACCCAGCTAATGTTAGTTAGTGCGGGTCACACTAGCTTCACACACGGACCAGAATCAGTCAACACCGGGGACCCGGGTCACAACCTATGGTCACAACTGGCTGATGGCTAGCTGCTACTTGAAGAAAACGGCAGCAGCTAGACCCAGCACCGGAGGTCTGATCCCCGTGATCTGATCCCGAACCACCTGTGACTCTCCACCAGATCAGCAAACTCAACGGCAGCAACAGGATTTAATTAGACAATGCCTCAGTCATTTGTATAATCAAACATACACGTTCAGAATACTTGTAATACAAGAGATTATTGTCTGGGGAAGTTTAATAGAGATATCTGTTAGTTAAAATAGTTTCCCTCTTCACCTGTAGTGTCTCTTTAACATAGGCTGCAATGGGAAACTGGCATTACTGATTTCAGTATTTTTCAATACTTTCCACCACTTGGATTTCTTAGGACTTGTTATGTTATAGAGGAGACTTTTATGAGACTAGGACTGAATTGGCCATAACAAACACCATGTTCGAGCATAGGGTGATTCATAAGTGTACTTGGTACCTGAACAACTCATGGTAAAGATTGGTGATAGACTTTGTGGTCCTACCATCGGATCTGTGGCTGTATGTCTTAGACACTCATCTGAATCTGCTTATTTCAGTCATTTGTGTTTCAAATTACATACACAGCTGCACACCTAGCAAATTTTGCATAATCTTTAGAACTAAAAAAGTTTTTTTACAGCTATGTCTGCATGCAGGTTTGTTGTATATCATATAGGATGACCAGAATGATACACAATAGGAATTGCACTGTGAGGATTTGTAGTTTGTGAAAAAAGTCGGAAGGACTCAATTTGTGCAGGTCATCAATACTCAAGTCAACACTGATCTTTTGTTTTGAATAGTGTTTAATATTAGGTTTCAATATGACTCTGTCCGTCAGAGAGTCTTGATAGCAGCCTGAGGACGCTTTAATATCCAGGTGTGTTAGGGACAGCTGGATCAGGTAGCCCTCGGGAACCCAGACGTCCCATTGCCTCAGCAGGTTGGGAAGGTAAGGCCGGGGATACTGACGGGACTGGACCTCTCCATGTATTGCAGACCCAGAGTCGGGCAGCTGCCAGCACTCACTCACTGACCTGGAATTGTGCATAAACAGAGAGCGTTGCAAACAGAAAAAGAGAACACACAGAATTGCTCTAGTTTTTTCTATATGGTACCCTTATAATCAACCTTATAGTACCTTATACATGCTGTTGTGTAGTTCCACACTTATAGTTATGTATATATACTGAAATTTATATTTATTTTTCAGATGGAAGTTCGTGAAAAATTTAAATCTACGCAAACATGCAACATGAAGGTTAAATAAATTGACCAAGCTTACCATATAACACAGTAGGACCATCCCATGTCTGCAATAAGTGTTTCTCTGCGTAGCTACAGTTTTAGGCAAAATATCTCCTGCTCTAATGGACCGGCTGTGGTTTGTAGTGTTTTGCAGTGGAATTTAACCTCCATGATTTGTTTGTCATGGCAAAAATAAATCAAGGTATGAATTGTAGAAAAACAGGTCAGATAGTGGCTTGAAGACTCTGACTAACCGAACTAGAAGAATGACAAGTAAAACAGAGTTTGTGTACAGTCAAACGTTCCAGATTAATAGCACAGTGCACAGTACAGTAAAAACACAAACTAGGCAATGGAAGGAGAGCTTTCTGTTTTTTGTGAGTTTATGAATAGAGATGAAGTAACTAGTACTTACAGTATGTAGTAGTAATTAACAACAATAGTGGCATCTGCCACAGTGGTGTAGTCTACGTGATACGCAGGTATACGGTATCACGTATAGCCACTAAGAAAGCTCCAGGATTTCCATATGCCCACTTAAAAGTGCACAATGGCATGTAACAACACAGTTTCCATTATAATATTGATATATTTTGAACTGTCATCTGTGTTTTTTGTCTTCGCATAGGCTAAATAAAGGTATTTCCACCGTAAATTGGTGCATAAAAGTGTCAGAATGCAGGAAATGAAATCTTTGACTTTTCTATGTTATTGTAAATGTTTTTATTTTGTTTTTATTGTTTTATTGTGGGTCAAAGATGTGGCATGTCAATTATGGTGTCCAAAGCATATTCATAATGCAAAAGATAAATATAAATTTAAAAAAACTACATCATATTACTCAACTCTCCCCTCTTTACTCACTTTTATAGGTATTTATTGCAAAAAAAATAAAATTCAAAGAGCTATTGAGCTCAGAAGTGCCAAACTGTCCATCCTGGGTAACGTCCGGGCTTAAAATCTAAGTATAAAAATGTGACCAAAATGTCAAAAATAATAAGAGCATTAATTATCTACTTTGGCATAATTGTGTCGATGTTTGCAGTGATACATACAAATATAGTAACAATCCTACCCTTATTTAAAATGTTACTCAAGAAATACTTTTGTCCTTACTTTTGGATTTCCCTAATGTCCTTCCTGGGTAACAGACCTTAAAATCCATAAATTATCCATAATGCAATTGCATAGTCATGAAATATGATATTACATCATAAAGAAGATTTTGGAGGACCCCAAAACATCTGGAGAGTTTAGTAATTCTCTCTTAAAAAAGTTTTTATTTTGCTTTTTCGGTCACTGGTGCACTATGTCCAAAAATCATGTGTCTTTCTGGATAACGCTAATAAAACGTATTTGATGTTTTGATATTTAAAAAATGCCTATTTCATGTGAAATCTGGCATTAATGTTTTAAGGCTAAGATATATTTTAGCTGAGTATGCAATGTTTGACAGAGTTTTGGTGGGAAAATCATGTTTTCGTCCTTCCTGGATAACGAAGATCTTCTGTTACCCAGGACATGTCCTCTGTTATCCAGATTGGACATGTTAATGAAAATAGTTTTTTATTAGTATTTGTCACTTTTCAAGCATTGTGTTGATAATGTTAGATTATATTAATAAAATAATATGTATTTATTTAATCTTTTATGGCATTTTTGCATTATGTCATTCCTGGCTAACGGGATGTCATCCTGAGTAACAATGACACAGTCAAGTCATTTAACTCAGATTTTCATGGTATATTACACAATCATGTTTTCCTGAGCTGAGTATACAATACAAACCTGATAACCTTTACTGTAAAGCATTTTAAGACATCTTTCATAATTTTTCTGTTTTTGGCATGAAATATTGCGTGACCAAAATCAAACGATTAGCCCATTTAATTATAAATACCCAAATATATCATATTAATTGTGTTAAAAATGTTGGTTTTTTTTGAGCAGTGCGTGTTTGGTTAGCTGTAACTATGGATATGCCTAAACATTTATATGCTAAAAAGGTAGACATTTAATATTTTTTTTAAATCCATTCCCGTTACCCAGAAAGGACATTTTTCATGGAATAAATCACATGATTCATCAAAAAAAATTACGTTGCATTTCTAAATTAAATTCCTGTTGTTGAGATGTATATAGAACACTCTAATAAAAATAGAAAGTGCTTGAGTTGGCATTTTTTGACACTTTCATTTATTTTCAGATTTTAAATCCTTATTCGTCTTTGACCCTTGTACATTTCAGTTCTCCTGCATAGTCTTGTTGATCCAGTGCATGTAGTTGGTGACTCTGGTATAGACTCCATATGTTCCCTGCTTTCCACAGTCAACCCCCCAGCTGACAATCCCAGCAGCCCAGAATCTTCCGTCGTCCCTCAGGGCGTAGGGGCCTCCATTATCACCTAGGCAGGAGTCCTGCCCACCTTCAGGGACTCCAGCACAGAACATGTTATTTGTCAGTCTTGGTACATTGTCCCTTGTCTTCTTCAGTTTACTGACTGAATTACTGCATGTCTCTTGATCCACCACAGGGAGGTGCATGTACTTCAGCTTATTTGTTAATCGTGGGGGGTAAATTTTCATAATGCCAAAGCCTGACACCAGTCTAAAAAAAAAGAAAAAAGTACAAGCAGCAGTAATGGTGAACTCAGCAAATCAGAGTCTCCTGTCTACACGCTGAACAAGATTCACATGTTGGCACAACAAGATAAAACAGGTATGAAAAGAGTAAAAGGCAAGATGAGATGATTGATAAAAAAGATTATTAAAAAAATATTTAGAAAAAAATATCCTTTGGAATGGATCATATAGCATTATGAAATGAAAACTCTCAGTTGTTTCTTTACCCCATCTCGCCAGTGACGTATGTGGCACCCTCTGCTGGCAAACATATTGGTATGATGGATGAGTTGAATGTGATTGGGTCTTGCAGTTTGATCAAGGCAATGTCATGGTTAAAGTCTAAACCGTTGGTGTTGTTGAATTCAGGGTGAATGTGGAATGATGCAGCATACACAGGAGAACCCATCAGGGTTTTAACATCAGTAGGTCCCATGTAAATCTGCAAATCAATAGCATAGGAGGAAATAAATGTCAAAGATGCACAGTGTTCAAAAACACAGATAATACCTGTAGTAGAACACTCACCCGTACAGTCTCATTTGATACTGGTTTTCCATCATGTGTTAGGTCAGTAGCTGCAGTCATAATCCAGCGGTCTCCTATCACCATGCCTCCTCCTCTTCCTCCATCTATATTCAGTAGCACTTGCCAGGGGATGGTATAGTCTGGAGCGTCACTGCCTCCAATGATCCTCTGATAGGTAGAGATGAGTTTTGTGGGCTTGCCACAGACTGGATGAGACAGACATAAATTAGGTTCACACAGACACATACTTAATGTTTAAGTTCAAGCATCCTGAATTAGATATCATACGGTCATAATACCAGGTATACATGTTGGAGTGACATTTTGGTTGGATCTCCACTTTCTGTCTGCTTCACAGGTGAAAGTAACTGAAGACCAGAGGGAACAAGATAATGGCATTTATTTTTAGTTTAGATATTAGAGATTATATTTTCATGAATAATATATATTTTAATATATAAATATCTCACCATTAACGCCACCAGGGAGAGTGTAAAATGGTTCATTACAGTGATACTGAATAACAGACCATAACTGATTCTGAAAGCCAGACAGGAAGATCAACCCTCCATTGAGCAAAGGTTCAGGTTCTCCACAATCAGTTACTGCAGAAGAGCAAAACAAGGACATATTCATATTTTTCCAGTGAAAGAAAAAAACATCAAACAATCATCAGCTTGTTTCCTCGGTCACAAGTTTCATAGATTTAATCTCTTAAGAATTATTTAGTTAAGATAGGAAACACTCTGTGTTTGGCCACGTTCTCCGGAAATGGACATTTAATCACATTTAATTTAATCACACATCTACAGTTGTAGATCTCTTCAGTTATCAATTGTTACTGTCAACCAAACAAAAAAACATCTCTCACTCCATTTGTCCCTCACTGTATGTACTGTAGTCCAGGCTCCAGCCGCGACTCAGGCCTTCAACATCAGTGTGGTAGTCCAGTCTGACAGTGTTGGAGTTTGTAGCTATCAGGCCTGGACTCTTTCCACCACACAGCTTCATGGGCTCTCTGTCTGGTATGGTCACCTACGAGGGGAGGAGTTGTACTAAGTGTATTTACATAAATGGAGGTATATCAGAATAGCCCTCTTGCCCCTTATTGTCATTTGTTGCAAGGAAGCCCGTTACCAATACCTGCAGCCAGTGACGTACACAGCTGGGACCTTGTTCAGTGTCTATGCTATCTATGTGGAAGTTGTCAGTGAAGTTGAGAGTCACAGTTAAGCTGGGCGCCACGGTGATGATGTATAAGCAGGACAGCAAAGGTGGTGAGGGGTGAGGGTATCTCGGACTGGCCAGATGTCCCTCATTATTGTCAAATATATGACCACCACAGGATACTGGAAAAGGAGCAAAGGCAAGTATTATTGTAGAAAGAAGAAGCGATTGAATAGTTCATTTCAAAATGATTATTTTTACATTCAGCATAAATGCCATGCTGTAACTACTGACTGTGAATGAGATTCACCCTGAGACACTGAAGGCTCTGGACAATGTTGGACTGTCTTGGCTATCACGTCTCTTCAGTGTGTGGAGGTCAGGGACAGTGCCCACAGGATGACAGACAGTTGTTGTGGTTCCCATTTTTTATAAAACGGGGACCGGAATGAGCACATTATCCCCCCTAACCCTTTGTAAGCCATTTTTGGCATTTCCCCTGACGCTAACCTCCCTGTTGCACTGAGGCGGGCCCTGGCATTTAGATCTTTGCTAGCTCGGAGACTGATCTTGCTCAACTGGAAGCTTTCCCACCCCCCTACACACGACCGTTGGATTAAAGAGGTGCTCGACAATTTGAAGCTTGAGAAGCTTAGATCATCTTTGAAAGGCTCTTTTTTTCGACATTCCTAGAGACATGAGACCCTTTCCTAGAAGTCGTTGACTCCCTCAGCTTATCTCCTGACTTGGAGGACTGAGCTCCTTCTGGACTGCTCCATTGGACGCCAGCTCTTTTGGATGTTGTGTGTCCTTACTGGTGTGTGTTTGTCAGTGTGCATGGGTCTGTATTGTTTGTCCCTGTCTGTTTTAGACCTGAACTGGGTTGGTTCAGGGGACTTGAGGGGAAGTGACATACTGTTTTCACTATGCTTTGTTCACCTTGACCTATGTTGTACGTCAGTTACTGTTAAAATTTAAATTAAAAAAAAGTTGGAAAAGAAACCCGGAGGGTATGTTTGTTCCAATTACCAGGGTATCACACTGTTCGGTCTCCCTCAGAAAGTGTATTCAAGGGTGCCAGAAGGTTGTTTTACATGTTGTTTTGTGGACATAGAGATAGCTTACTACCCTGGACTACTACTATCTCAGTCCTGAAATTACCATGAACAATCCTGTCCTTGTATAACCTGAGTGAGAGCTGTGTGTATTCTCGGCAGGAGGTTAAACACGTTTTCAGTTGGTGTTGGGCTCCGCCAGGCTTGTCGCTGATTCTTTTTGTGACTTTCATGAACAGGATCTCAATGTGCAGCCGAGGGGAGGAGAGTGTCCGGTTTGGAGACCTCAGAAATGTATCTCTGCTCTTTGTAGATGAGGCTCTATTGGCTTCATTAGACTGTGACCTTCAGCAAGCACTGAGATGGTTTTTAGTAGAATGTGACGCAGTCGAAATGAGAGTTGGCATGTCTAAGGCCATGGTTCTCTGCAAAAAAAACATGGATTGCTTCCTTCACATTGGGAGTGAGTTACTGCCCCAAGTGAAGGAGTTCAAGTATATTGGGGTCTTGTTCACAAGTGAGGGTAAAATGGAGATCGACAGGCAGATTGGTGCAGCGTACTAGCTCGTTGTGGTAAAGAGGTGCGTAGATAAACTGGAAGGCAAAGCTCTCAATTTACGTTCCAACCCTCACCTATGGTCATGAGCTTTGGGAAATGATCGAAAAAATGAGATTGTGGATAAAAGCGGCCAAAATGAGTTTTTATTCAGTAGGGTCACTGGGCTTACTCTTAGAGATAGGGTAAGAGGCTCAGACATCGAATAAGGGGCTCGGAGGAGTAGGGCCGCTGTTTCTTCGGTCAAAAGGAGCCAGTTGAGGTGGTTTGGGCCTCTGATCAGGATGCTTCTTTTGGAGGTTTGCTGGAGAGATTATCTATTGTATCTGGCTTGGAAACGCCTCCCCAGGAGTTGCTAGGGAGAGGGACTGAACTGCCTTGTCTAGCCTGCTGCTGCTGTGACCCGGCCCCGGACAAGTGGCAGAAAATTGATAGATGGATGTAACTACTGAGCTTCACAGGATGACACATAAAGTTACATACAAAGAAGCGTGAATTCACTATATGATACTCACTCAAACAGGTGCGCTGGTCTAAATGAAGTTTGTAACCATGGTGGCAGGAGCAGCGGTAAGAACCAGGGGTGTTGACACAGATCTGAGAGCAGAGTGGACCTGAGCCATCTCCAGGGTCTGGTTGGGAACACTCATCCATGTCTGATAATGAGAAGGTCAGTAAAGGGAGAACCTAAACTAAAGATTAAATACTAAAGCTATCTATGTATATTTATATTGTTGTTTAGCTTATTTTTAATGTACACATTCAAAGTAGTCTCATCTTAAGCTGATCAACACAAGATCAATATTGTTATAACATCATATTAGAGACAAATCTTGAAGCTGCTTAATGAATGAACAAATCCTAGGACACAATAACAGCAGTCATGGCGAATTCACTTCATTCATTCAAATAGATTCTTTAAAAGTTTTGATGTTCTTATTTTCGGTTTAAAGAGATACTGTTGTTACATGTTTATTGATATTAATCATACTGACCAAAATGGCAAGTTATTTATGTTTTAAGGCAGAATTTCTCTTAAAGGTTGGAGGACATAACACATTGGAGAGAAGATGGAGTGACCAGAAAAGCTGTACCTATTGCCTTGGAGGTAGCAGAGAAGCCAATGTGCTGTTGGAGTTCTGGATTGAAGTCACTTGTTTGGAATATGAGAGTCAGTTTGTTGCCTTGAGAAAGGATCGGCTCTTTGCCTGGGTGATCAGTTGAATTTTCCTGGCCACAAAACTTCCCCAAGACATTTTGATCATAGAGAACCTGAAAAAAGGAAAAGAGTAGAAAGGACATAAGACTATCAATCACGGTGAAGCACTTCCTTACAAACGCAATTCCATCAAAGGTCAGTTCAAGTGAGTCTAACTTTTGCTGAACTGGGGCTACAAGTGACAATAACACTGAATGCTAAACTATTGTTTGCCATTTAGCTAAAATATGTAATATGACAGTAGCACAAGTGAAGAAAAGTCATAAAGTCAGCAAAGTTACCTAGTAATGTGTCTTATACAACAATATTTACTTAAAGTTTGCTAACATTAGCTATCATTAGCCACCATAAGCTATCGGTCATCCCAGACCAAGTAAGGCTATAGCACCAGATTCAAGAGCAATGATTTTAAGATCATTGCTTAAGATTTAAAATGTTCATTTGTAAAAGGAAGAATCAGTTATTTCTTCTTTCAAAAGTTGGTATTGCTTTACGCAAAACACTGAATTGCAAAACAACATTTGTGCTTGAGGACAGGATACACTTGAACAGCGCATCAAGGGCATCAAACATCAAGCCTGAGTCAAGTCCTTTCTGCATAAAAAGGAGTTGAGTCTGACATGAGACCCAAGTCCTAAACAACTCCAAATATTCACTTTGAGTTAAAATAATTGCTATGTTCTACCATCAGGTTACTGTATATCAAACTGGATGACCAGACAGATACAATAAGAATTGCTCTGTAATGAGTTGTAGTTTATAAAAAGAAATGACAGAGTACCTGGTTACAATTCAAGATCTCAATTTGTGCAGGTCATCAATATTTCATTCAAAGTTAAGTGGGTTTCAAGAAGGTTTCAATATGACTCTGACCGTCAGAGAGTCTTGATGGCAGCCTGAGGAAGCTTTAATATCCAGATGTTTTAGGGACAGCTGGATCTGGTAGCCCTCGGGAACCCAGACGTCCCATTTCCTCAGCAGGTTGGGAAGGTAAGGACGGGGATACTGAGGGGACTGGACCTCCCCATGTATAACAGATTTAGAGTCCGGCAGCTGCAAGCACTCACTCACTGACAAACACAGAAACCTGGAATTGTGCAAAACAGAGAGAGTTGGCATTATGGTGCTAGTCCAAAGTTGATGCAAACAGAAAACAAGCAAACATAGTGACGCAAACATTTTTAACTTTTGCAACCGCATACTGTTGCTTTAGTTTTCTATAACTATTTCAATACTGCTAATTAATGTTATACTGTAACTTTACTGCCACTTTATTGCTGACTTTATTACTATTTGCACTATTTAATACTGCTGGATACCGTTACTGTTTATGTTATAACTTTACTGTCCCTTTATTGCTATTTGTAACTGTTTGTAGGCTACTTTTACCCTATTTTTACCTTATTTTTTTTTTACAGTATTGATACAGAGGTTGCAATCTTGTACTAATACAATAACAATAAAGATATTCTATTATATATGGTACTTGTCTTTGAGAAATGTATCACTTAAATAATCAACCTTAGAAAACTGCTCATAGACAGTGCTGTTAATTCCACACTTGTAGTATGTGACTGCAATTTATTTTCAAGGTAGAAAATTAATGAAAAGTAAAAATCCACTAAAACATGCAACATGAAGGTAAAATAATTTGACCAAGCTTACCATATGACAGAGTTGGTCCATCCCATGTCTGCAATACGTTTTTGTCTCTGTGTGGCTGAAACTTTGTACAAAGTGTCTCATGCTCTAATGGACCAGCTGTGGTTTGTAGTATTTCGCAATGGAATTTAACCTTCATGATTTGTTTGTCTTGGCAAAAATAAATGCAGGTATTGTAATTGTAGAACAGGTCCTATAATGGCTTAATAACTCTGACTAACTAAACTAGAAGAATGAAGAGTAAAACAGAGTTTGTGTACAGTAAAAAAAATTCAGCAATTAGCAGCAATATACAACAGTTGCATTGAGTGCAAGGTGGATACTATCATCTCTGCCAGAGAGAAGATCTGTGACTAATCTGAGAAACATAAGGCACATTTAACTTTTGTGTTGTCTTCCCGTCAAACATATAAGTGAACTTTTTTTGACCATTTTTTAAACGTTTTTGTTACTTTTTTCAATGCTTTTTTTGTATTCATATGACATTATACCTACTTTTTGAGTTTAAAAAAAGCAGAAATTATGAATTATTTTGACTAATAGTTCAGATCAGAGGATGTTGAGTGAACCACAATTTATGTCAAAGTTTAGTCAGGAGACTTAAAACCATTTAACATTTTTGCAAATGCTATGAAATTGAATAAAACACCCAAAATCCAATGGAAGTAATCATTCATTTTACCTGTGAAGAATGTTGTATCGCTTCCATTCCATGTACATCCATGCATCCAAATTATTTTTGGGCAACTTGGTTGAAAGAAACCCATATTTTGGATATAAAAAACTTTGAAAAGGGGTCAGATTTGACCCAAAGACAACACAAGGGTTAAGTCTGTATTGTCACTTTATTAAAAAAAAATGCTTTGAGAGTTTTAAATGCAATGCTATGACTTTACAATTAGTATGACACTCAAGTTTAGAAATGGATCTAATCAGGATTGCACTTCATCATTGTACCTTGCACTGGAAAATTATCTATATTTTTAGCTTTTTTGTGACATATACATTAACATTACAGAAAGACTCTATTTAAAACAAAATCACTTCTCTTTTTTATGTTATTGTAAATGTTTTTACTGTAAATTTCAGTTCTCCTGCATAGTCTTGTTGATCCAGTCCATGTAGTTGGTGACTCTGGTATAGACTCCATATGTTCCCTGCTTTCCACAGCCAACCCCCCAGCTGACAATCCCAGCTGCCCAGAACCTTCCATCGTCTCTTAGGGCGTAGGGGCCTCCATTATCACCCTGGCAGGAGTCCTGCCCACCTTCAGGGACTCCAGCACAGAACATGTTATTTGACAGACTTGGAACATTGTCCCTTGTTTTCTTCAACGAAGTGATTGATTTACTGCATGTCTCCTGCTCCACCACAGGTAATTGCACATAATTTATCTTATTTGTTAAAATCCGTCGGCCGGCAATTTCTTTAATGCCAAAGCCTGACACCAGTCTGAAAAAAAAATGCAAAAGAGACCTTTATGGTGCACTGTATAGTTCTGGTCAACTTTCACATGTTAGCACAGCAAGGGAAAAAAGAAGATTTAAATGCAAGGTAAAATTACTTTGCAAAACTAAAAACAAAGAAAATAAATAATATCATATACAACAGATTATATAGCATCATGAAATGAAAGTTTATTTACCCCATCACGCCAGTGACGTATGTGGCACCCTCTGCTGGCAAACATATTGGCATGATGGATGAGTTGAATGTGATTGGGTCTTGCAGTTTGATCAAGGCAATGTCATGGTTGTAGTCTACATTAATGGGGTTGTTGTATTCAGGATGAATTCGGACTGAGGCAGCATACACAGGAGAGACCAACTGGGTTTTAACATCAGTAAGGCCCATATAAATCTGCAAATCAACAGCATAGGAGGAAATAAATATCAAATAGTGTTCAAAAACACACAGATAACACCTGTAGTAGAACACTTACTCGTACAGTCTCTTCTGATACTTGATTTCCTTTATTCATTACGTTATGAGCTGCAGTCATAATCCAGCGGTCTCCTATCACCATGCCTCCTCCTCTTCCTCCATCTATATTCAGTAGCACTTGCCAGGGGATGGTATCCTCTGGAGCGTCACTGCCTCCAATGATCCTCTGATAGGCAGAGATGAGTTTTGTGGGCTTGCCACAGACTGGATGAGACAGACATAAATTAGGTTCACACAGACTTAATGTTTAAATTCAAGCATCCTGAATTAGATATCACATGATTATAATACCAGGTATACATGTTGGAGTGACATTGTTGTGGTTGGATCTCCAATTTCTGTTTGCTTCACAGGTGAAAGTAACTGAAGACCAGAGGGAACAAGATAAGACAAGATATTTTTAGTTAAGCTAAATCAAAAATGTTAATTTTTATTAATTACATTTTTGTAAAAATATATAAATATCTCACCATTAACGCCACCAGAGAGAGTGTAAAATGGTTCATTACAGTGATACTGAACAACAGAACGGTACTGATACTGAAAGCCAGACAGGAAGATCAACCCTCCATTGAGCAAAGGTTCAGGTTCTCCACAATCAATTACTGCAGAAGAACAAAACAAGGACATATTCATATTTTGCCAGTTAAAGAAAAAAACATCGTCATCTTGTATCCTTGGTCACAGGTTACATAGATGTAAACTCTGTAGAAATATTCAGTTTAGACAGGAAACACAGCGTTTGGACACATGCCCCTGAACTGGACATTTGATTTCTGGAAAGGACATGATAACCAAACATTAATCAGATATGTGATTGCGTTTGATTGTTACCTATTGTTACTGTTGACCAAACAAAAAAAAAAATTTTCTCTCCATTTGTCCCTCACCGTATGTACTGTAGTCCAGGCTCCAGCCGCGACTCAGGCCTTCAACATCAGTGTGGTAGTCCAGTCTGACAGTGTTGGAGTTTGTAGCTATCAGGCCTGGACTCTTTCCACCACACAGCTTCATGGGCTCTCTGTCTGGTATGGTCACCTACGAGGGGAGGAGTTGTACTAAGTGCATTTACATAAACGGAGGTATATCAGAATAGCCCTCTTTTTATTGTCATTTGTTGCAAGGAAGCCCGTTACCAATACCTGCAGCCAGTGACGTACACAGCTGGGACCTTGTTCAGTGTCTATGCTATCTATGTGGAAGTTGTCAGTGAAGTTGAGAGTCACAGTTAAGCTGGGCGCCACGGTGATGATGTATAAGCAGGACAGCAAAGGTGGTGAGGGGTGAGGGTATCTCGGACTTGCCAGATGTCCCTTATTCTTGTCAAATATACAACCACCACAGGACACTAAACAAGGGGCAAAGGCAAGTATTATTGTAGCAAGAAGAAGAGATTGAGGAGTTCATCTCAAAATGAAGATTTGTTTTTTATACTGACTCAGCAGCATTAATGCCATACTGTAGCTACAGAGCTTCACAGGATGACACACATAAAGGCTACATACAAAGACGCGTGAATTCACTGACTATACGATACTCACTCAAACATGTGTGCTGGTCTAAATGAAGTTTGTAACCGTGGTGACAGGAGCAGCGGTAAGAACCAGGGGTGTTGACACAGATCTGAGAGCAGAGTGGACCTGAGCCATCTCCAGGGTCTGGTTGGGAACACTCATCCATGTCTGATAATGAGAAGGTCAGTAAAGGGAGAACTTAAACTAAAGATTAAATACTAAAGTTATTTATGTAAAATTATATTGTTGTTTGGCTCATCTCTCAGTCTCATCTTAAGCTGATCAAGATCAAGATTGTTATAACATCATATTAGAGACAAATCTTGGGGCTGCTTAATGAATGAACAAATCCTAGGACACAATAACAGCAGTCATGGTGAATTCACTGATAGATTCTTGAATGTTATGATGCTCTTATTTCGAACTTAAAGAAATACATAGGTTTGTACCGACCAAAAGCACCCTGTTACTTATATTTTAAGATGAATTTTCTCTTGAAGGTTGGAAGACATAACACATTGGAGAGAAGATGGAGTGACCAGAAAAGCTGTACCTATTGCCTTATAGGTAGCAGAGAAGCCAATGTGCTGTTGGAGTTTTGTATTGAAGTCACTTGTTTGGAATATGAGAGTCAGTTTGTTGCCTTGAGAAAGGATCGGCTCTTTGCCTGGGTGATCAGTTGAATTTTCCTGGCCACAAAACTTCCCCAAGACATTTTGATCATAGAGAACCTGAACATTGTAAAAAGTAAAACAGACCACAGATTATGACAAGGCACTTCCTGACAAACAGTCAGGCTTGGCCTTCAGTTTAAATTCTTAACTAATGTTACAGTATCACACACGGATAAGAGTCAGTCAGCAAAGTGACTCGGTAATGTGCCTTGTACTGCAAAATATACCTAAAGTTGGTTCACATTAGCCACCAAGGCACTGGTGATACCAGACGATGGCAGGAGAGGCTGTCAGATAGACTAGGTAAACCCAAACATGTAGTGAGGGTAATTGGGAGCGTCTAACTGAGACCCCTGACACAAAGTCTTAACTTCCACCTCCAGACGAATTTCGTACATGGAATCCTAGTGGACCCTGTTCAAAGCTTCTATTGTAAAGGTGGCTGCTGAATTGTGGTCAGAAGGTTGTTGGTGCCTGCCATGGCAGCAGCCTTAGAACCCACTAGTGGATACCAGCCTGTGAAGAAAGCTTTCTAGCTGATGTAGGAGGCCTTTTGGGCTTGGTTGGCCACAGTTGTCACCAAAGCAAACACCCAGGTTTGGGGAGATTGCAGCTTTAAGCGGCGGAAGTCCTCAACAAGTCCAAACAGCCACTTTGAGTTCAAATAATTGCCATTCTCTCAGGTTACTGTAAATCAATTAGGTTGACAGACTAATACACAATAAGAATTACACTGCAATGATTTGTAGTTGATGAAAAAAAACTGATGGAGTCCCTGGATCCAATTCAAGAACTCAATTTGTGCAGGTCATCAATAACTTGTCAAAGTGAAGTAATAAATATTAGACTACAATTTGGATTCTGCATTTGAGTGCGAAAGCACTATTATATTGTTTGGGATATTGTATAATATTAGGTTTTAAATATGACTCTGACCATCAGAGAGTCTTGATGGCAGCCTGAGGAAGCTTTAATATCCAGGTGTGTTAGGGACAGCTGGATCAGATAGCCCTCGGGAACCCAGATGTCCCATTGCCTCAGCAGGTTGGGAAGGTAAGGCCGGGGAGACTGAGGGGACTGGACCTCTCCATGTATTGCAGACCCAGAGTTGGGCAGCTGCCAGCAAAAACTCGCTGACAAACACAGAAACCTGGAATTGTGCAAAACAGAGAAAGTTGGCACTAAGGTGCAAGTTCAAAGTTGATGCTAACAGAAAATGAGCAATCACAGTGACACAAACATTTTTAACTTTTGCAACCACATAATATTATTTAGTTTTCTATTTGGTACTTTTAGGAAATGTATCACATAATCAAACATATACTGCTCACAGACAGTGCTGTAGTGTAGTTCCACATGTGTATAGTGCAATTTTTTTTCAAGTTAGAAATTCATGAAACTAAAATACACTCAAACATGCAACATGAAGGTAAAACAATTTGACCAAGCTTACCATAAAAAACAGTAGGTCCGTCTCATGTCTGCAATATGTTTATCTTTGTGTGACTGGAGTTTTAAAAGAAATGCCTTCTAATGGACTGTTAATGTCACACCAGCTGTGGTTAGTAGTATTTTGCAATGGAATTTAACCTCCAGGATCTGTTTGTTTTGGCAAAAAATGCATGAATGTAGAATAACAGGGCCAATAATTACTCAAGAACTCTGATTAACCAAAAGAAAAATGAAGACTTAAACAGTTTGTGTTCAGTCAAACGTTCCAGAGTATGAGAACAGTGCATATAGCACAAGATAATGGAATTTATTTTTAATTAAGCCATATAATTTATAATTTATACTCTTTATTGATCCCCAATGGGGGAAATTACAATTTGTTAAAAAAAAGTGTTGTTATTACACACAGGCCTGAAATACACACACACACACACACACAGGTCCTTTCACATGCACTAATGGGGAGATGTCAGAGTGAGTGGGCTGCGACTGCTGAATAGGTGCCCTCAGCGGTTCAGGGGGGTTCAGTGCCTTGCTCAAGGGCACCTGGGCAGTGCCCAGGAGGTTAACTGGCACCTCTCCAGCTATCAGTCCACCTCCGTATTTCAGTCCGTACGGGGACTTGAACCAGCGACCCTCCGGTTCCCAACCCAACCCAACTCCCTACGGACTGAGCTACTGCCACCCCTATCTACCATCTATATCAGAAATTTAACATTTTATTAATCGTAAAGAGGCCCTCCCGACGAAAACAGTTCCGTTTAAAGTCAGTTTAAGTGAGACTATGTAACTTTGCCTGAACAGTAGCCACTGTGGCTACAATAACACACAATAACACTGAAGGTTAAACTATTGTCCCCCATAGTGGAGCCGGACCAAGAAGGGAAGCTCGCCAGCGAGCATCTGGTGGTCAGGCCTTGACTCATGGGGCTCAGTGGGACACAGCCTGAAAGAATGATATGGAGTCACTGCCCACAGAGAGGCGTCAGGTGGGTGTGGGGATAGTAAGAAGCTCTGTCTGAGTGCTGCTGTTTTGGAGTGTCCCTGAAGAATGAGAGGGTCATCTCTATGTTGCTACGTGTTCCTAAGAAGAAGGCTGTTTAGAGTACCTGACCATCTTGGAGACTCTGAGCGGGGTCCTAGAAAGGATACCGCCTAGGACTGAATTGGCCATAACAAACACCATGTTCGAGCATAGGGTGATTCATAAGTGTACTTGGTACCTGAACAACTCATCGTAAAGATTGGTGATAGACTTTGTGGTCCTACCATCGGATCGGTGGCTGTATGTCTTAGACACTCATCTGAATCTGCTTAAGTTGCTTATTTCAGTCATTTGTGTTTCAAATTACATGCATATCTGCACACCTAGCACTATTTTGCCTAATCTTTAACAACTAAAAAAGTTTTATAGTCTACAGCTATGTCTGCACGCAGGTTTTTTGTATATAATATAGGATGACCAGAATGATACACAATAGGAATTGCACTGTGAGGATTTGTAGTTTGTGAAAAAAGTCAGATACAGGTCAGATAATGGCTCGAAGACTCTGACTTACCGAACTAGAAGAATGACGAGTAAAATTGAGTTTGTGTACAGTCAAACGTTCCAGAGTATTAGCACAGTGCATAGTACAGTAAAGACCCAAACTAGGCAATGGAAGTAGAGCCTACTGTTCATAAAGAGAGAGGAAGTAACTAGAACTTACAGTGTATAGTAGACATATATAGCAATTAACAATAGTGGCATATGCCATAGTGTAAAGTACCAAGTTGGTAAAATGGAGTTAGACTGGACACTAATCTGTTTATAATCTTTACCAGAGAGAAGATATGTGACTAATATGAGATACATTCATAACAAGGCACATTTAAGTCTGTATTATGTTACTTTATTAAAACAATGCTTTGAGAGTTTTAAATGCAATGCAATGACTTTACAATCAGTACGACATTCATTCAGTCATTTTGTAAGTTTTTAAAAATGGTTCTAATCACGGTGCACTTCATCATTGTACAGTACTCTGGAACATTATTTTAATGTAGAGCACTTGTTGTGCCAACATTTGCATTAACATTGCAAAAAATACTAATTAGACCAAAATTACTTCTCTTTTTTATGTTATTATAAATGTTTTTACTGTAAATTTCAGTTCTCCTGCATAGTCTTGTTGATCCAGTCCATGTAGTTGGTGACTCTGGTATAGACTCCATATGTTCCCTGCTTTCCGCAGTCAACTCCCCAGCTGACAATCCCAGCAGCCCAGAACCTTCCGTTGTCTCTTAGGGCGTAGGGGCCTCCACTGTCACCCTGGCAGGAGTCCTGCCCACCTTCAGGGACTCCAGCACAGAACATGTTATTTGACAGACTTGGAACATTGTCCCTTGTCTTCTTCAACGAAGTGATTGATTTACTGCATGTCTCCTGCTCCACCACAGGTAATTGCACATAATTCATCTTATTTGTTAAAATCCGTCGGCCGCCAGTTTCTGTAACGCCAAAGCCTGACACCAGTCTGAAAAATGCAAAAGAAACCTTTATGGTGCACTGTATAGAATTTGGTCAAAAAAGAAGATATAAATGCAAGGTAAAATGACTTTGCAAAGCTAAAAATGAAGAAAATAAATAATATCATATAAAACAGATTATATATCATCATGAAATGAAAGTTGTTTCTTTACCCCATCACGCCAGTGATGTATGTGGCACCCTCTGCTGGCAAACATATTGGCATGATGGATGAGTTGAATGTGATTGGGTCTTGCAGTTTGATCAAGGCAATGTCATGGTTGTAGTCTACATTAATGGGGTTGTTGTATTCAGGATGAACGTGGACTGAGGCAGCATACACAGGAGAGTCCAACTGGGTTTTAACATCAGTAAGGCCCATATATATCTGTAGAACAACAGCATAGGAGGAAATAAATATCAATTCAAAAAATTGAGGCAATGGGCACGCAGATAAGACACAATTATTTTTAACTTTTGCTTTTTTCTATACCTATTTTCACTAGTTCAATACTGCTGATTAATGTTTATAGAAAGGAATCAGTAAACCCTTTCTCTAATGGGGGTTTACTGATTCCTTTCTATAAAGTTATTACTTACTGCCACTTTATTGATATTTTTACCTATTTGTAGGCTACTATTACCCTATTTATACCGCATTTATTTTTACAGCATTGATACGGAGGTTGCAATCTCGTACTTAATACGATGACAATAAATATTTTCTATTCTATATGGTACTTTGAGAAATGTATCACCTATAGTTAACCTTAGAAAATGGTTCATAGACAGTGTTAGAGTGTAGTTCCACACAAGAATGTATATACACTGCAATTTATTTTCAAGGTAGAAATTCATGAAACAGAAAAATCCACTAAAACATGCAACATGAAGGTAAAACAATTTGACCAAGCTTAAAATATAACAGAGTTGGTGGCAGCAGTTTTAGGCAAAATGTCTCCTGCTCTAATGGACCATTAAGGTCACAAAGGCTGTGGTTTGCAGCATTTTGCAATGAAATTCAAAAATATGGAGGCAATGGGCACGCAGATAACACCTATAATAAAACACTTACCCGCACAGTCTCTTCTGATACTTGATTTCCTTTATTCATTACGTTATGAGCTGCAGTCATAATCCAGCGGTCTCCAATCACCATGCCTCCTCCTCTTCCTCCATCTATATTCAGTAGCACTTGCCAGGGGATGGTATCCTCTGGAGCGTGACTGCCTCCAATGATCCTCTGATAGGCAGAGATGAGTTTTGTTGGCTGGCCACAGACTTGATGGGATACAAACGTATATGTATTTCAGATTTTCACACAAGTAGGCTACATACTTCCAATTAAAGAAAACATTATAGATTTAGATTTAAATAAGGTTTTCCAGGGTTTTATTGTAAAAATGAAAAGCAATACCTGGTATGCATGTTGGACTGACAACAATATCACTGTTGGACCTCCACTTTCTGTCGGCTTCACAGGTGAAGACAACTGTAGAGCAGAGAGAAGAAAAATCAGTCAGCGATGTAGAAGTGTAGTCCAGGGTGTGTCACTACACCGTGACATGTTACGTGTTGTTACAGTTGTAACAGAGTAGGCTACACCTTTGTACTGTACGCACCCATTAGTGATGCTTGGAGGGCAGTGAAACATTTTTCAGCTTGGTGTTAAAGCTTAGTGCGTAACTTTTTGATATTATTGAATGTCCGTTACATTCAAGCCATTGCCAAATGAGTTGCTACAAAGCTAATTAGACTATCAGCTCCACACAACTCTCTCTGTATTTCTCAGTATGACTATGTTCAGAAGATTGTGGCGTCCGGCGACTTTGCCGCGCAGAAGCTTGAGTGAAGATAATTACCTCTTCTGAAGAGTCCATCATGTTTTTTTAATCCTCCGTGTCCTTCTTTGCATACAAGCAACTGCGTGTAGGAGTGGGGGCGCGTGCGTGATCACGGAAGGCTCTGTCATGTGGACGCGCCGACAGTGTGGTTGTCATTACTTAGAATTCCTCATGGGGCCGACATAAACTACACACTATATAGCTTTAAGTTACTGTTTAGGTACTCCAATAAAATTGGCTGATGCAGACATACACAACCCCTGATAAATTGAATAGTACAACAGTAATATACCTGCCCTTTGTTTTGAATGCAATAAGGCAAAAGGAACATATATGCACTGTGTAAAGAAGAAGATATAGCAGAGCTACTGTGATACTTTCATATAATTTGGTTTTTGTTTTTTTGACAGTTGTATTATGGCAGAAGTTGAGAGAGAAATGTTTTGGTTGGGACAGAGGGGGTGGGGGGGGGGGGAGTTGAAAATTGTAATTGCAATAAAAAAAAATTATAAAAACAAACTGTTACTGTTTACTTAGGGACCAATAGCTTCGCATGTTTGAGTCCATTTCCTACATATCATACATTACACCACAGCTAACCATTTTGCTAATACTGTGCTTTTTCATGTAAGTTTTAAAGTGCTCATATTATGCTTTTTTGCTTTTTCCCTTTCCTTTATTGTGTTACATATCTTTTTTGTGCATGTAATAGGTTTAAAAATGAAAAAGCCCAAAGTCCACCCCAAAGGGACTTACCATCTCCAACAGAAAACACTGTTTACAAACTGCTCCAAACAGCTCTATTGTAGTCCAGCCTTTTACTTCCATGACGAACACTCGTCACTTTGTAACACACGTTATAATGCTCGCCTAGCTGCTAGCGTGGCACGTCCTCATACTCTGCTTCTGACTGGCTAGCAGTGCTTACCTAGGTACGTTTATCGGTGTTTTAAGCCCCTAACGTCTCTACTAAGATTAGGCAATGGTTATTGTAAGGGTTAGGCCATCGAGCCCTAGGTACTGTGCATGTGCGACTCCCAACAAAGATGGAATAGAAGTGAGATGCCTCATTCTGTAGTTAAAATAGAGAGCTCAACACACAGGGTGAAAAGAGGAGCTGCAGCAATGTGCAGTACAACAAAAATATGGTGTTTTTTTTTAAATTAAACCGTGTAAACCTATTCTGATATAACCTCTAAATACAACTATGAATCTGAAAATGAGCATAATGAGCACTTTAAGAGTCTTCTTATAGAAACCAATGGCTGGTGGGAATTCTGAAAAAATCTAAAAACCATACATCATAGAATACTATATGTTAATATCTCACCAGTAATGCCCCCAAGGAGAGAGTAAAATGGTTCATTACAGTGATACTGAACAACAGAACGGTACTGATACTGAAAGCCAGACAGGAAGGTCAACCCTCCATTGAGCAAAGGTTCAGGTTCTCCACAATCAATTACTGCAGAAGAACAAAAACAGGGACATATTCATTATTGGCAAATGAAACAGGAAATTATACGAATATGTAATGTGTGGTTGAATCACAATATAGTTTCCATTAATTTTCAAATGGATGTTTTGTCTAAGCTTAAAGCTAACATACTGTGGCATTCTGGTAGAGGGAGATGCCACTGTCCACTGCTTTGGCACATGGTAGAGAAACCCTCAACCTCCTGACCACCCTGACAGAGAAAAGAGTGGAACTGATAAAACATCAGCCAATTTTTGTTTTTTTATATCGCACACAATGACAAATAAAGTTCCCTCTATTAGAGAAAATTAATTAAATTAAAAATTTGACGTTTTATCTAACCATCATCAGCTTGTATCCTTGGTCACAGCGCACATAGATGTAGTCTCTGTAGAAATATTCAGTCAAGATAGGAGTGACCCTGCCTTTAGCCACATTACCGGGCAATGGACACTTCACTCCTGGAAACACCACAGACAAGCCGACATGAAACATCAACTGCATATATATAGTTACCTTGCAATCAGACATATTTTGACAATCAATTGCAGTTTAATTGCTCATCGGCTTATTTCCACTCTCATTCCTCTCTCCCTCACTGTATGTGCTGTAGTCCAGGCTCCAGCCTTTGCTCAGGCCTTCATTATCAGTGTGGTAGTCCAGTCTGACAGTGTTGGAGTTTGTGACTATCAGACCTGGACTCTTTCCACCACACAGCTTCATGGGCTCTCTGTCTGACGTGGTCACCTTTCGAGAGAGGAGTAGTGCATAGCTCATTTATTGTATTTCATATCTGTTTAGTGCTCCGTTTAATTTCCAGTTATGAAAATATAGCTGCTTGTTATTACCTGCAACCAGTGATGGAGACAGTTTGGACCTTGCTCAGTGTCCATGCTCTCGATGTGGAAGTTGTCAGTGAAGTTAAGAACGACAGTGAAGCCAGATTCTACAGAAATAATGTACTGACATGACACAGCATGATGTGGGGGGTTAGGGTATCCTGGACTGAACAGATGTCCCTCTGTCTCATCAAATATACCTCCGCCACAGGATACTGGGAAAACAGAAAAGGAACATTCTTAAATTCAATCAGGTGCCTCATTCATGCTTCACCATCAGTGGCTCATTCCTCAGCTGCTTAGCTACCAGCTAACATCCAATCATATACATACAGGTGTACGTCGTTTGCTGCCGTGTCAGGCCTTTTGGCATTGCTAAATTTACTAAGATCTAATGTTCATGAATGTGTTTGTTAAGCATGGATTGGTTCTAGTGGATTTTGTTGCTGCTCAGATTCTATGAGAGCGTCCCCAAAGAGCAAAGCCTTTTCTGCTTAATCTAATTGTATAACCATTTGTCATAAATTGTCCGTTCCTCGACAAAAGTATCCCTGACTGAAAAAGAGGTTGGGTTTAGTCAAAGTAGTTAAAAATTGAGTGACAACAGTTTGACTGAGCATTGTTCTCCCCCTGCTTCACATCCGTAATACGTTCATTAATGACAAGTGTGCATCTGTACAATACTCACACACACAGCTGCGCTGGTCTGCGCGAAGCTCGTAGCCGTGGTGACAGGAGCAGAGGTATGAGCCAAGGGTGTTGAAGCAGATCTGAGAGCACAGTGGACCTGAGCCATCTTCAGGTTCTGGCGCAGAACACTCATCCATGTCTGATAATGAGAGACAGACACGATAAGTTAGTGGGAGGTGGTTCAGTCATGGACGAGTGAAGTGAAAGATGATGGAGAAGTGCTACCTATTGCCTGGTACTGAGCAGAAAAGCCCACATTCTGATGGCGCTCTGGGTTGTTGTCGTCTGACTGGAACATGAGGGTGAGTCTGTTGCCTGGAGACAAGATGGGCTGGTTGCCTGGGTGATGCCCATCAGCCAAGTTCTCATGACCACAAAACTTCCCCAGGATATTTGTATCATAGAGAACCTGTAGGATTATAAAAGGGATAAAATATTAATCATGATGAGGACAATGTGCTGTTAAAATGATGTGCTGTATTACACCATGCAGAATCTATTGCATTGTTGCAGTTGAGTCATTAAACCTTGAGCCATTGTCACATCTCAAGTCTTCTATTTTTGAATTTGAGTCCAAGTCTGATTTTCAAGTCCTACTCATTACTTAAGGCTGCTATAATCAATATGTTCATATTAACAATCGATGAAATTGCAATGAATAATATGAAAGGATTGCTCGTATTGACAATCTTACAGAAAAGTATCCCCTGACTCTGCATTTCCCCTCAGCTCCATGGAGGTTTTTAGCATCTTTCAGCTAATTTTTTGTGCCCTGGCAAAATACATGTAGATAGCGGAAGGGGAGGAGAATGTCAGCCTAAATAGCTGACCAATGGCAGGCTTATACCCACAGTGTACATCTGATGAGTCGGACTATGGCTAGTCTCGCAATGCCAGACCTTCCTCCACAGCGCTGCGAAGGAGGGTCTGGCTAGTCCACACAGCATTCTGGGTTGGGAGAAAAAAATGCTCCCGTTCATTGGCTATTCTTTAAGCCAATCACAATGGGCGGCGCTAAGTCCCGGACACAATGACAGTGCCTCGGTAAAATAGCCTTGGGAAGGAACTTGTTTTGGTGGAACATGTTTACGTGCAAAACTCAGCTTGGATCTGTCCAAGCTGAGTTTTCTGTTGCATGACTAAAACAACTTCTATCTATCTGAGGAGCAGTTAACCATAGTCCTCATAAATCAACCGGAGTTTAAAACTCCAACACAAACAAAGCGTAAGGTACCGGACATCCGACCTAAAAAGAGGGAATACGATACCAATCCCGGAAGTGAAACGGCGTCGATATAGACTGTGCTATGGCTAAAGAGACAGATACTTCCATCAGGAGTCTAAAAGTAAAAGTAAGGTGAATATATTGGACTAACATGCTTCTGGTGGCCATGTTTCTGGTGGCCAGAAGCACATCTAATTTGGTATATCTTCATAACTTTATAAAGTGATAAAATGCCAATGTTGTGTTTAAAATTGGTTGCACTGCCTCCAAGTGGCATTTGAGTTTAACTAATATGGTAAACTGTTCTAGTATATTTCCACAAAAAGAAAATATACATTTCTAAATAAATCATAAAAATCGGACTCATCTGTTTTGGGAAAAAGGGGGATTTTGGGGGGGAATTTGGGGCCAAACAAAAAGTGGTTCAATTACCTATATGACACCACCAAATGGGAAATTAGCTATTTTGTCCATGAATGATTTTGTTGTTAAGACTTGGTAACCCCCATGAGAGCCACTGATGTCCAAGCAAGAGAAAACCTCCAAAAAAGCCCCAAAAAATAATGCCTCTTTGTGAGATTACTATCAAGGGGAGACCACTGCAAGGAGAAAAACAGAGGTCTTTTGTAATACCCATCATGCAGTTAGTTATACTGAGATACACCAAAGCACATTTTGGCAATAACGGCAAAACATGGAGATATATGTGCGTAGTTGGTAAAGTATTCTAGGTAAAGTCGTCAATATTCAAGTCTGAGTCAGGATGCCAAAACTGGCACTCAAGTCAAACTTTTGCAGGACTCAAACACAACAACATTGGTCTTTTGTTTATGATTTCATGTGTGTTAAAATATGGTTCTGACTGTAAGGGCGTCGTAATAGCAGCCAGCAGAAGCTTCAATGTCCAAGTGTGTGAAGGTGAGTCGGATCTGGTAGCCCTCTGGCACACTGAGGTCCCACTGCTCCTGCAGGTTGGGAGGGTAAGGCTGAGGATACTGGGGGGACTGGACCACCCCATGCATTAGAGGCTCTGTGTCAGGCAGCGGCCAGGACTCACACACCGACACACACAGAAACCTGGAAAGGTGAAGGGACACAGAGAGTTCGATCTGTTTATCAGTTTGTGGTCATCTGAGTTGCTAGTCCAAAGTTGATGCAAACAGAAAAAGAACAAACACGCGGTGACACAATCAACACAACTGTTACAACCATATAATATTGTCGAGGCTTTATATATGGCATATGGAGAGACGGATCACTCAGTCAACCTATAAAACACTGCTCATCTGTAATATTGGTGGTACAGAAGATAACACACAATGATATAAGAGGCATCTCCACAATTATAGCAAGTATACGCATTACATATTTTGTAATCAAGCTAGAAATTCATGACAAAAACTACTTAAGCACAACATACAAGTGGGTTAAAAATCCCATTAAAACTTACAAAATGATACAGGAAGTCCACCCCATCTCTGGATTAAATGCTATATCCGTGAGAGAACTGATCCGCTGTTGCAGGAGCAAATGTCTCACATTCAAGTGAAACATTAGTTACAAAGTCTGTCGTTTCAAGTGTTTAGCAACTCACTGCGTTAATGCCAGGAATATGCCTTGTTTGTCTTGGCAAAATCAAATGAGCGCTTGACTTGTGAAAGAAAAAACAGGATCGATGCTGGAAATATTTTCTTTAAAATGGAGAATTAGGAACTCATCTTTTTTTTTATTATATATTGAGAATAACTTAGAACATAAAAACTGATGTTTTTAACTCTTAGGTCCCATATATTTCCAAATCTGGCTCCTTCACCCATAAACCTCATTCTATCACTAGAGGGGGCTATTAGACTTTTTTCAGCATCCTCAAACACAGAAACAGATGTGTTGGTGAAACATTTGGGTATCAAAACATTGGGGGAAGCAGCTTATTGAGGCAGCTGATTGTTGTGTGTCACATATTTAAGCACAGAGAAAATTACATTGTTGTTTGATTATGTTTTGAAACATACTGTATAAGTTATATTTGAAATGGTTTTTAGTTCAACTAAACTTAGTTTTAGTTTAGTTGATTTTATTTATTTGTTTTTCAGCAAAACTTGGAAAGACCCTTCATATGCCTTTTAAGCTTTTGGCATCCCTTGCATATCCTGTTAATGTTTTTTATTTAAGTGCTATTAAATAAATGAAATGAAAATGAAACATGTAATTTGGTTTGTGGTTGTCAATGAACATTTCTCATGCATAGCTCTTCCAGGCTGTTGGTGTAAACATGGCTATGTGTTTTCAGAACAATATTGTTTGACATGTGATAAAACTTGTCTTGCAAATGTGTAAATTATCAAAATAATTAAGTATTCCAATGTATGAGGTCCTGACATTAAACATGTTTGTGTGTATCTGATGATTAAAAGACAAAACACACATTCTCTGCAGTTGATTTGCAAAGTCCTTTAATACAAAAGTATGAAGTCATAATGTGATCACAACTTAATGTTATTAATGTTGATACATTTGATTACAAGATTATAGTCTTTATTTTCATAAACATTTTTATTTAAGAGATTTGAATCAGTCCTGAAATGGATTACATTATTATGGTTAGTAGAAAAGTATTTTCTCCCTCATCTTTCCTCTGTCTAAGACTTTTCTATTGTATCTATTGTTTCCTTAATCCAGTCTACGTAATTCTCCACCTTGGTATAATAACCCTTGTACTGCCTCTCTTGACAGGGGGGTCCCCAGGACACAATGCCGGCCAGATAATAAGGCTCTGTGCGTTGAGCCAACATAGGAAAAACTAATGGACCTCCGCTGTCTTTGAGGCAGCTGTCCTTTCCTGGTGCTCCAGCACAGAACATGTTATTAGTGAAAGTCATGCGTTTGTTATTTGTGGTGTACGGTGTATTCTTACAATCTGTAAGGGAATAGACCCCAATATGAGCGTATTTTAACAAGGCTGACGACCTCTCCGTTTCTGTTATGCCCCAGCCTGACACGGTGCCTTGTTCATTTTCAATCAAGCCCCTGTTTACCTCTGGCAGACAAATGGGAAGAAGATTTGGGCCTAAATTCACTCTGGAAGCTAATCTGATAAGAGCAATATCATTGTCAAAATTGGTGCGTCCTTCAATGCCCTTGATGTAGCCAGGATGAATTATGATCCTCTCACTGTTCATGACAACAACATCAGACAATCTATTTGATATTGTTCTTCCATTTACCAGGCCACCATACAGGGACAAAGAGCTTTCCTCTACATCTTCCACCACATGCGCTGCTGTGACAGCCCATCGGTCATTGATAAGTGATGCTCCTCCTCTGCTCGGTGCTTTAATCAAAAGATTCCATGGTATCTCTCCGATGTTTGCATTCTTACCTCCCAAAATTCTGGCTGCACTTGCAGGGTGTTTTTCAGGTTTCCCACACACTGAAATACACAAAAGGTCATGAATAGATTCCTATGATTCCAAGTAGCTAATATGAGAAAATATAAATTAAAAAAGATATAAATTTATAGTCCTACCTTCAATGCATTTCGGCATCTCTGTCTTGCCGCCCCCTGATACCCATTCACCACTGGCACCGCAAGTGTACATGTCTGAGAGATTGAAAAAGCATATTGGTGAAACAATAATAGTTTAATAAAATCCAGAAAACTTTACATTCTTAAATGTTAGTTAAGGAAAGGAATCAAAAAGGGATGTGCACAAGTAAAGCTTCTTATAATCACCATCTCCCTCCAGTGTGTAGTACTTTGAGCTGCAGTTAAACTGGATCTGGTCTTCATACTGAGTGTGTGGGTTATCTGAGCCCACCAGCTGAAGGATGCCATCTTCTGGGATAGCAGGAAAACCGCAATCCACAGCTACACATGAAAAAAAAAGAAACTTTGTGAAAGATGGTGTAAAAAAAAAAACAAGAAATTAAAAAAAAAAAAAATCTGAAAAATGGGTTACAGTCAGACTCACGTTTACAGATGTAATTGGGAGTCCATACGCCTGTATTCTGGCATATCGTCACATACTGTGATGACAGCATCTGGGTGCCTTGCTACTTTGCAAAAGGAGAACTTATTAGTTTAATAATGGCTTAAATACATTAAATGTAAATCTATTAAAAAGGTTCTGGTTCTCTGTACACTCACAGTATCAGCAACATATCCAAGATCACAAGTTACGGTCACTGTTTCACCCCGACGATATTCTGGTTGCTGAGGAGTCACAGTGGAGTGTGAGGTCACCACTGCTGGACAGACCTTGTCTGTAATTAACATGTGAAAAGACAAATTATGATCATTTGTGATTAGTTTCCAATTAACTTAATGTAAATATTTTCCCAATGTGTCACAAGTGAGGAGGTTGCAGTACCTCTGGTCCTGAAGTGGAGAGTGAAGCCTTTGTTAGTGCCATAGCCATCAGAGGTGAAGCGGATTTGGACATGATGCGAGTGAGTGAGAAAGGGAGAGGGGGGAGGCGTGTGGCCACAGAATGGCCCCAGAGTCCCAGTGGGAGTTTCAAACTGCAAACGAAACAACATAGGTAACGTCTCACAATGTACGTGTCCCGATTTCATCTCTGCTCTGTTCCCTCTGCTGAAACGTCCATGTGCCTATGTCCAGCAGTCCAGTGCTTAAATATTTTTTCACCCCAAATATAACATGAAATACATGTTTGCATGGTTATTCCCCACAAAGAAAAAGCAACTATTATAAAAAACAAAACTCTTGTCGGATGAGCTTTCTGGTCATCAGACTAAACACCATGTTACACTGCATATCACCATAAACATAGCATCCTGCTGTTGGGATGCTTCTCTGTTTTCCAGCGAGACAATGAGCTATAACATAAAGCCAAAGCTACAACAGTCAGAGTCCAGATGTGCAAAGCTGAGTCTTCCCACACAGACACAAAGCTGTGACTGCTGTTAAGGGTGCATCTACTAAATACTGACTTAAGAGAGGGGAATACTTATGCACTCTCACTTTTAATATTAAATAATCCTTTTCTGCAGCATAAAAAATAGCACATTCAATATATTTTGATTACATTTTGTAGGACAATAAAACCTTTTGAGGGGGAGTATTGTTTTAAAGTGCTCATATTATGCTCAGTTTTAGGTTCATAATTGTATTTAGAGGTTATATCAGAATAGGTTTACATGGTTTAATTTTCAAAAAACACCATATTTTGTTGTACTGCACATTGCTGCAGCTCCTCTTTTCACCCTGTGTGTTGAGCTCTGTTTGAGCTACAGAGTGAGGCATCTCACTTCTGTTCCATCTTTGTTGGGAGTCGCACATGCGCAGTAGCTAGGTAAGGACTACTACCCAGTCAGAAGCAGAGTATGAGGGCGTGCTACGCTAGCAGCTAGGCGAGCATTTTAACGTGTGTTACAAAGTGATGCACGTTCGTCACGGAAGAAAAGGCTGGACTACAATAGAGCTGTTTGGAGAAGTTTGTGAACAGTGTTTTCTGTTGGAGATGGTAACTCCCTTTGGGGTGGATTTTGGGCTTTTTCACTTTGTAAACTTATAACGTGCACAAAAAAGATATATAACACAATAAAGGAAAGGGAAAAAGCCAAAAAGCATCATATGAGCACTGTAAGGCACAAGTTGCAAAACGACAAAACAAATTTCCAAAATATGTAACACAGAGGAAATGGTCAAAATATGATGTGTCCTAGTTGTCAAATCCACAGTTACAACACTTTTGTCTGAACTTCCTCTTTATTTCCTGCTCTGTAAAGGTAGAAGTTTTAGATAAATGTGGCATTTACATATTTCAACTCAACACCTACCCTTAGGGCGTCTATGCATTGGCCATCAGGGCTTTGCTCCACATCGAAATCTTTGGAGAAGTGCAGCTCTAGCTGCAGGGTGGCCTCCACAGACAGGGTGTACTGACAGTTGGCATTCTCTGCATATGAAGCAGGCCAGGAGGGGCTGGATATGTCACCTTCGCTCAGCCCTGACAGATCCTTAGCACAACTCACTGTGTTAAAGATAAGAGTTCACTGTCATCACTTTCATCATTTCAACATAATCATTGGTTCACAATCAGCCTCTTTCTCATGGAATTCTCCTCTTAGCCCATCCCCCCAAAACCCCACACCCCCCACCCACCTCCCTCCCCCATTTTGCCTGCTTCTGCTTCCTCTATTCCCCCATTTTCACTTCGTGTTTAAGTTTGGTTTTGCCTTCCTTGATTTGTCTTCCTCTGACTAATTTGAATTCCTCATTCGGTAAACCGCTTACTGATCCAAATCATGAGATTATGCGTACCTGTACAAGTGTGTTTGTCCACGTCCAGGTGGTAACCATGTCGACAGGAGCAGTGGTACCCTCCGATGTAGTTGTGACAGAACTGGGTGCATCCGTTGTTGGGGTCGTCCTCACATTCGTCAAAGTCTAAGGGAGCAAAAAGGTCAGATGTAGAAAAGCATAGCACACAAGACAGTTTAAAGGAATCATTGGACATCTGTGAACTATTGGTGGGTTCTCAGCACTGTCTTCTCTTCTACCAGGTCATGGGATAGGTTAGTATGAGAAGAAATGTAAAACTGAGCCCAGAAAAACTTATTTTGTGTCACTCTTAGGTCTTTAAGTTAAGTTTTTAGGTTTTTTTTATGTATTGTCTTGATACATTTCTTGCCATCATATGTTGTTTTGTTGGTGCTGATTCACTTATTTAAAGTTGCTTTCCCTTTAATCACTAGACATGCACATGTAGCAACATACTAAACCTGAGACATTTGGCATAAAACACATCTCTTAAAGCAATAGTTTGACATTAGGATGTCAAATTATGAATATGAATATGAATACAAACACATAAGAATTATGCTTTTTTGCTTTCTTGCAGAGAGATGAGAAGACTTACACCACTCTCATGTCTTTATGGTAAAAACATAGCCTGAGCCAGCAGCCAGTTAGCTTAGCTTAGCACAAAGACTGAGCTGTTTGACAGGATTTAACAGTCGCTGTCAGCACCTTTGAACTAAACTGAACATCTTAATGTTAAAGACTCCTTAAAAGCATGTGCCTTAGTTATTTATTTGGCCTATTTTTTTAATTATGTCATGCATTTATTTACCTACTTATTTTCAAACTGAAAATATGACACAAATCACCATAGACAAATTAACCCTGGATACTGATTTTTCTTTTATTTATGACGTGAAAAATATCTAAAAATGTTACTGTTTCCAAGTCAGCTTTAACAGCTATAAACTGCAACCATTGTGAATTGTTATCTAAAAATATCGCCCTCCTAACAGTATGCTTACAAAAGTATTCACAATAGTAAAATACATGTGCGTCCTGGGGAATGTGGACAAAACAAAACGGGCACAAACACAATGGACTTTGGTGGGACTCTTACAACTCAGTAATTCACTTGTTTTTATCATCTACATCTCACCTTGATCGGTATAAAAGCCTCTGAAGCCAGTGTGCCTCTTGGTGTTTGAGTAGTCGGAGTGGAACGTAAGAGAGAGGCAGCCACCCGGGGAAGAGAGGAGCGAGGGATTTACAGTGGACTGAAGCTCCTCAAATTCCTTTTTGCCACACAGAACTGAGATGAGGTTTCCATTTGAAAAAACCTGGGGGAAAATATGTTGTAGTGGAGGGTACAATAACAGTACTGACATCAGCATAAAAACATTGACTAAAGATGTGCTTTACATTGTTGTGTAAAGCACAACCATTTGAAGTTTATCTTGACGCCTGACCTTCACTGCATCATTTTCACAGTCTTGGCTGTCCTCCAGGTCCAGGTGGATGAGCTTGATGGAGAGGGTGTGACCTTTGGGGGCACACCTGCTCCAGTTTAGACTGGCATGGGGCAAGTATCCAGTGGGATACCCTGGAGACTCCACCCATCCCAGCAGCATCGAGTAGGCTGAGCGAGAGAGCAGGAGAAGCAGGAAACTGAAGAAAAGCATGGAAGAAAAAGCAAGGACCACAAAGTTAAGAAGGAAAAAGGTATTACTTAATGTGAGAAAGTCCACAAAACAAAGAGCCAGAGATGATGCATAAATCACAAAAATAATAAATCACATTGCTATAACCAAAACCCTCCATCTTACAAGCCCCCTACCTGCAAATCATTACATTGTGGTAATGTAATAATCCGTTCTATTGTGCTAAAATGCAAAAATTCAAACCCACCTTAATCCTAACATCATGATCCGATCAAATCTCCTCACAAATAAACTATCTCAACATCTCTCCTTCCCCTTTTCTTTATAATTTACTTTCCACCTCTCGCTCTTTCCTTCTGCCCCCCTTTCTCCCTCACTCATATTTTGCATACGCAGGCATTTTATAAATCTATTTGTAGATTGTTTTTTGTATGTTTGCAGTAACGAGGGAGTGATTGTGGGTAAGTGGGATCACAGGAGGACAGACTGATCCAAAAAAAACAACTTAAGATCGACTGCTACTACAAAATCTCTTTGCAGTTTCAGCTCAACAACATCCCTGTGCCACTGGGACAAAGGTTCCGTGGAAACAATGGAGATGGACTGAAAGGAAAAGGGTGTAGTTGAGTGAGGAAATGTCTCATTGTGCTGCTTTGCTACGTGCCAAAATCAGCCTTTAGTCCTGTAGCTATACGGAAACACACACAGCTTACTTTGCAGTGAGAGGGCTAGGGCAGGAAGGAAATGAGGAGAGACAGACACAGAGAAAAAGAGACCGAGAGACAGAGAGACAGAGAGACAGAGAGACAGAGAAACAGAGAGACGGAGGGGAAAACAGCAGATTAGGGTCACTGGGGTTTTCCATTGTGTAGGATCAGAAAAAAACATGAGAAGTAGGTAAGAGTGAGGAGGGGAAACACATCTGTAGCCACAGACAGTTCAGACAGCAGAAAGAGAGTGGAGATAGTCAGAAAAGGAGAAAGGTAAAAGAGATTGCACCTAAGTGATGCTCTTTGAGCTGAGATTAATTAAATTACTGTCATTTCAAAGGTTAAGAGCAGGCTTAGAGGAAGAGTATACAGGAAGACAGTCGTTGCAGTCTTAAGCTTAGATCCTATACACACCGGTGGAGGACTGTAATCGAATGGGCAACAAATGGCTAATATGAACTGCACAAAGAGTAGTAAAGATGGGACATGCTGTGATCGCTGTGCTGCAGGTCAGTTACATTTCTTTTCTCTTTGGATGACACACTTATTTATGCAAACCACAACACAGTGTTTACTGCATGTTCTGTGTAAATATTCAGCTTTTCAGCATTCCTCACATACTGTATTTGCATTACAGCCTAACATCCAAATCTTCTGTATATCTCTGTTTTCCCAACTCTTATCAGGAGAGTACATGAAAGCTGAGTGTGATAGGTCAAAGACGACCGAGTGTGCCAAATGTGATTATGGGTTCTACACAGCCACAAAAAATAACTTGCCTAAATGTCAAGTCTGCAAGGAGTGCAGTTCCAGTAAGTCAAACACACACATGCACATAGTACTGTATGCACGCACACACATATTTTTTCTGTAGTGCAAACAAACATACAGTAGTTCCTTCCTTTTTCTCGCTCCTGCTGCCTTTTTATAGAGTATAGATATTCATTTTGCAATTGTCTCTTCATGTGAACAGCATCAGAAATCCACTTCTTTTACATCTTCCTCTTTTCAATTTTTCTTTACATAACTCACGCTGTGTCTCTTTCACTCTTAACAAGATTATTTTAACTTTTGGGTGGAGAACCCATAGTTTTGAAAGATATCAAGTTTGTCAGGCTGAAAAAAAAGAGTCTTTGATTTAAATATTTCACTCGTGTTAACATCACATAGTTGCAATGAAGAGATGGAACAAGTCTACACATGAAAATATGATACTGTCAATGCGGAGTAAGATGATTTTAACAACCTTGACAATAATACACTTCTAATTTAAAAAAGTTACTGGGTGCAGCCTTGTGTATTGTCTTTGCACTAACTCTGGTGCAAAACAGCAGCAGCTGTAAAAACCTGTCAAATGAAAAAACTGACTTTTTAAACTAGAATGTAGTGAAATCTTAAGCCTATTGAATTTGTACTCAGGTTCAGTGAACCTAACTGTTAGTTTTGTATAATTTGCACAGCTAATGGGAAGAATTTAAACAAATTATTCAAGTTTAGTTCTGTTAACTTATATGTCTAAGACAGCGGGGGAAGTTTTCAAGTTGAACCAGCTTAAAATGTTTTACAGTGTGGAAATAAAAGGGGAAAACAGTTTGTAAAAGGTAAACTTTGTCACTCTCAAGTCAGGTCCAGTCAATTTTATTTATGTAGCCAACATTACAAGTCTGTATCAGAGGACAATCTTTCCCATAGATGGCTTACTGAACCAAAAAGCTGGACCAAAGCTTCTGTTTAAAGCAACTGTTGACAATGTTTTTTGTTGGAGAGTCAAACGACTACAAAAATACATAAAATTACTACTGCGACACAAACGACTAAAGAGACAAAACAGCTACAGAAGACACCAAACAACTACAGAGACACAAAATGAACACAAACACACATTACTACAAGGAGACAAAATGACCACACAGACAACTACAGAAATGCACAGTGACTACAAAGGGACACAAAATAACCAAAGAGATACAAAACGACTACAAAGAGACACAAATGGTTGTTGTTTTTTTTTGTCTGGTTGTAGTCGTTATGCATCTCTTTCTACGTTGTCCTTGTGGTCATTTTGTCTCTTTTAATGACTACAAACAAGGTGGCATGTCTCTTTCAGCCTGGATGTCTTGCTTCTATGTAGGAGGGGTGAGAAGCATTTCAGCATGTCTGTGCTTTTTACAGTCTATGGCCAAGGGAGCTGTTGTCTCATAATCTGACCATGCTCTTTTCCAGTAGTGGAATGTAAATAAGTACTCAAGTACTGTACTTAATTACAATTTTAGGTACTTGTACTTTACTTGAGCATTTCCATTTAATGCTACTTTATACTTCTACTCCACTACAATTTGGAAGCAATATTGTATTTTTTACTCTACTACATTGATTTGACAACATGAGTTACTTCGCAGATTCAGATCATTAATACAAAATACAAATCAACTAATGCATTAGTATATATTATTGTGGGTTAAGATACCCAGCAGTATATAAATTAGCTGAAATTAGCCCCAGCTTTACCATCTGCAACATTAGGGATGCTTGCACATTAATGCATCACTAACTTAGACAATACATCATTAACTTAGACAAAACTGGTTCATCTGCCAAAGCCTTAAATAAACTTCAGTACATCCAGAACTCTGCTGCCCGTCTCCTCACCCACACCTGCTCCCGTGATCACATCACCACCGTCCTCCACAGTCTCCACTGGCTCCCTGTTCCCCAACGCATCCAGTTTAAAATCCTCCTTATTACTCACAAAGCCCTCCATAACCAGGCTCCTTCCTACCTCACAGACCTCCTCCACCGCCACAATCCCCCCGTAACCTCCGCTCCTCTGACGCCAACCTCCTCTCCCACCCACTCAGGACCAAGCACCGTACCTGGGGTGACAGAGCTTTCACCATCGCAGCCCCCTCCCTCTGGAACTCTCTTCCCATACACATCTGTGACTGTACTGACCTGAACACTTTCAAATCACTTCTCAAAACCCATCTCTAGCCTTCACCCTATAATAACCACACACTTTTCATCTACTGTTAGCTGCTGGCTTTATCGTTTATACTTGTTTAATATGCTTGTTTTTGTGTTGCGTTGTTTTATTGCTTCACCTGCTTATATTGTACTTACCATGGTTTTACTGTAAAGTGTCTTGGAGTATTTTGAAAGTGCTATATAAGTAAAATGTATTACTATTATTATTAATTATAATCTAGTAATATACATTATTATGAAAAGGAGATGGAATTTTGAATGCAGGACTTGTAAAAGAGTATGTTTACACTGTGGTATTGCTACCTTTACTTAAGTAAAAGATCTAAGTACTTTGTTCATCACTGCTCTTCCCTTAACATGAAAGAGACCTCACTCTTCCACTATATCTCTCTTTTAACTCTTTTTCAGTAAACAAGCAGAGGAAAGTAAAGGACTGTACACCTCAGGAGAACACAGTGTGTGAGTGTGTGGCTGGTTTCTACTGTAGCAATGATCAATGTGACCACTGCAAGCCAGTGAAACACTGCTCTCTGGGTGAAGGGGTCAAGGTTCAAGGTAGGCTTCCATTGAAAAATGTAAAATAAATCATTATGTCCTACAGTAAGCATCTTACCAAAATACAGTACAAACTGGCAACTGAAAAGACGTCTAATTCTTTCTTGCAGCCACTCGCACGAATGATACAATCTGTGCTCCATGTGAAGGCGAGACCTACAGCAACGTTACAGATTTCCTCTCGCCCTGTCAAACACACACCAGGTCAGACCGCGTCTCCACTATTACTGTTATTATTACATGTAAAGCCGAAGGAGGATGTCGATGTATGTAATGTGATAGAATGTGATGTGCATCATTTATTAATCATCCTCAGAGACACAGCAGAAATTACTGTGTAGTTTCAGTTGACATCATCCGTCTCCAAACCCAAAACATTTACATGATCCCACCTTCTGTGACTATATTTTATTCACACTGTAGAAACTGTTTTTGGCGCTTGTCTGAAACTTTTAGGTTCTACTGGGACAACAACAAAAAACATATTCCAATATTTTCCCATTTTCATTTAGCTGTAAATACACTATACAGTATGTTGATATACATTTCTTTGTATGTTGTTTTCAGATGTGAGGACATTGGAAGACTGTTGAAAACTCCAGGAACCCGAACAACTGATGCCATCTGTGGCAACTTTAAATCTCGTAGGTCCTCATTTTTACCTTTAGGCTGTTGTGACAAATGTGTATCACTCTTTAGATCTTAACATCTCTTAACTTAAATTAACTTGTGAAATGTAGCAGATACTCTTATCCTGCCTGACTCAGTGAGTTACTGTTGCACTTTAGTTTCTGTGTCATATGACCAAGGCATTAAGAGAGGAAGTAGAAGTAGTACAGATGGCAAAATCATTTCAAAGGAAGAGAGTCACGTAAGGCACTTGTTGCAGTCAGTATGTCTCTAACAGGCGATGGGTACGATTCTGTCATTGTGACTGGCTATAAAAGGGTAATTCCCCCTTTAGAGAATAAACATTTAATATTCAATATTCTATATTTTTTAACAAAAATGAGTCATATAACAATGTGAAAACAATACATGACCATGTGAAAGGGGTCAACTGAGCTTTATAGTGTCAGCTCTTTGTTCCCGGCCGCAATTTTACTGTATTAGCTCATTCTCAACTTCTCTCATGGTGGCGTTTCTGGCCACAACAGGCAGCTTTTTTTTCAACGAAAAAGCTCTAAAAACCAACCAACCAACAGCTAGCAGCTAGCAGCTAGCTAGTGGACTTAGTGGAGCATTTGGTAGCAAGATATTTCTCGCAGGAGTTAGTAAAACAGATAGAGAGAAAAAAACAAAAACAGAGCTAAAAGAGAGTGAATATTGGACCTAAATCCATCAGGTGTCCAGAAACACAGCAGCTAATGAATGATAATGTTGCACCGTAACTGCTGGATGTAATAAGCACCTGTTTGCTAAAAGGTTCGCCATATCAACTCTTTCTGCTGCCCCCAAGTGGGCAAAATAATCTGTTATTGTAGGTTTAAGGAAAAGAGTGAAGTCGGAGTGAAGGCTGTGAGTGACAAAACATTAAATATTGATAAGTGTGTGGGAGTGTTCTTTTGGTACACTAGGGTTTTAAATTTACTCGAGCAGCAGGCAGGTAGTCAGAAGATGTAATGTAGGAGTGGAGGGATGTGAGAACATGTGTGGAGGTTAAAGCCAAGAGAGAATGCAGTGCTCTGAAGAACAGGACAAGTTAAGGGGACTGTTTCAAGATGTTGTGTTGTCGCTAGCTTGGCTAAAATAATAATAATAAACGGATGTGGTGGCCCTGCTAGGCTTTTTTCAATGGACTTTACAGATAGAACCCGTGTGCTATGAGAATTGATATGTATCTATAAAATACATTCATGATTTGCACACAAGCACCATTTGTCTAAGCAAATATAAAAAAAAAAGTAAATAAATCTGGCCAGTGCAAGTCACAAAGGTCAAAGTACCCAATCAGGTGACAGAGTTTTGTTTGAGTCCACTGAGGAATGAACAGAGATGAAGTTTAGAAAAACATTCTACATTGCAACTTCTTCCCTGCTTGTGTGTGTGTTTTTTTTAACTCTATGCTGAAATTATCAGAGTTTTCATTTTTTTGTGAGATCAGTATCTGAAACAGGTTACTCAGTTCAATCCAGTCAAATAAGTATAATGTACAGATCTTACTTCTGCTACTACTGTACAGATTAGGTGGAAAATGTACCTGTGACAATTTTTTTTCCCTGGAAACAAAACGTTTTCATGACACAAAAGGAATATATCTGTTTCAACCACTGGTGCTGAGGAGGCCAGTAACACTTAATTTTAGTCCCACCTATTTAGTATCCATAAGTATGTAAAGTATTACTAGCTAAACTTAAAGTTGTTTATTCATTTTATATAACTAACTGGTGTATAAAAACACAATAACAGTAATATTAGATATATGTGTACATTATCATTTGTTGATCACATTAATACAGTTTAAAAGCCACCCGTGAAGGATTTGTACACGTAATGCTGTTCACACTGTAGGGATTTGTTTCCGTGTGTAATGGAACAGCTACATAAGGGCTGTAACGATTATTTTCATAGTTGATCGATTAGTTGATTAGTGGTGTGGTCTATAAAATGCCAGAAAATTGTGAAAATGTTGATCAGTGTTTCCAAAGCCCAAGATGACATCCTCAACTGTCTTGTTTTGTTCACAACTTAAAGATATTCAGTTTACTGTCACAGAGAAGTCAAGGAACTAGAAAATATTAGCATTTAAAGGAGTTGGAATCAGACTTTTTACTTTTTTCTTTTTTTTTTTTATAAATGCTGAAACATACATGAATAAACGCTATGTAACAAAATAATCTCACCATACAAATACATTATAGTATATTATAAACCACTTAAGAGTTTACATTCTGCTAAGAAATGTTAAATAAAGTGTTAGTAATAATTGTATGCCTTGGCATCAATCTTGTTTGACCGTAATTTACAAAATACTGAAATGAAATAGAAATGTAATAAATATTCCTTCATAATAGTTTTCATAGTTTTTGTTGAGATTTCAGAAAGCCGTTTTAGTCCATTTTGATAGTCTCAGTAATTTTATTCATTACCTCACAATATTATTAATGAGGAATCAAGAGTATTCAGTAATTACTCACTCCCACTTAAGTTCCCAGGTGTTACTTGTGCATATAGGAGGAAACCTTAAAAATGTATTTAGGTCCCTCTAACATCCCCTCTCTTTGCTTAGTAGATTGTCCCTGGATATTACCCACAGGCCTGTGGTCAGGACTCGTGTTGACTGCACTCATCCTTTTTGGTCTCGTCTGCTGGAGGGCAAAACGCAAGTCATACAAAGCAGGTGTGTACAATGCGTCACATGTGTAGGTGTGTTTCATCATTGTTTTTCTCACACTTTTGTCCTCATTATTAAAAAAAAAAAAAAAAAAAAAGTCTTCCCAAAGAGGCGACAAAGCGGTGTGCAGGCATGCTCCCACTGACAGTAACTATGCATGTTGTTAGCCACAACTGAAATACAATTTGCTTTGAAGTGTACAGTTTAAGGTCACTGCTAATCTCTTTCACACATACCATCCCACGGTTTCCTTTACAGACCATTTATATAAAAAAAAATCTGAGTAAGGTCAAATGAAATTTACATGAATATGGGTAAATTATATATAAATATATATTATATTAATTAGAAGTGTGGTCTGGAATTCATTTATGTGAAAAGAAATGTAACAAAAGCAGAATTTATTTGAGTTAGTAGTAACCCAGGAAGGTTAAATAGGAAGCTTGTTACGTGATGCTAAACAAGCTTGGCGGCGAGCATGATAAACTGAATGGGGAAACCACATCCTGTACATATTCAGGCTGACACAGTTATTTGGTATAATGTGACGCACACTTCACAGGCAACTCATACTGAGAAATAGGTCCTACGCATGGGGCACAATCTTACAGATAATTGTTTTGGCTGATGGTATGTTGTATTTCATTGATATTTACTGTATTTCCAGTGAAGCAAGGTGCAAATACTGGAATTTACAGATGAAATACAATTAATCGAGAGAAGGTAGGGCTTCACAACACTTACAAAATGGGACGTGAAAACTTGAAACCTCCTTCACATAGAATGGGCTTTTCAGTGGGATTAGGAGAAATCATGGGCCAGTAGTTGAACTGTTAAAATAAAACATATTTACATATTCTCGTTTTTTGTTTGTTTTTTTAATGAGGGAGAAGGAGTAGATGTAATTTCAACAACATGTAGCCTAACTAGGTTACTGAACCTTTGTGTGGAAAAAACATTTTTAGACATACAATACTTATGACATACATACAATATTTTTTATGTCCTAGAACAAGCCTGGAGGGGATCTTTGAGTGAGTTATCACTCACTCTTCTGGTGGCTGGATTAACCCTTTAGGGGGCACCAGGGCAAGAATTTGCTGTAATTTTGTTTGCCCTAAATGTATTTAGAAGCTTGCAGCATTTAAATTGTGACATAGAGTTCCTTTACAAGGCCGCTAGACAAGACAGATAATGATGTGGGCCCATAAAAACAACTGACACACAATGAATACAGGGTCTTTGGGGTCCCCATGGATTTGGAGCATGTACGTTTGAAAGGTTGTTGTATAACTTTCATTGATAATGGCTTCTATGGATTCCAATGATGACAGAAAAAGTAGATAGAAAGCAGTGTACTTACATATGGTGAATACTGAACAGCAGAGAAGTGAATTATACTGCACTGGCAAGTTTACTTTGAAGGTTGATAATTATTCCACCCTATGAACTTGACACTATTGGAACGTATTGGAACTTCTGTGAGTCAAATCTGACTTTTTTGTAGTTTTTTTTTTCTCTGTGAAAAAGGAAACTACAAACGTTTTACAACTGTCTTTCAAGTCCACGGGAGGTGAGTTTTTCATACTCAAAAGATACATTTGAGGAGGAGTATCACTTTAATATTGAGTCACACTGTGGTACATTTTAATTTTACAAGTTTATGAATGTATTTTTTAAGAAGTATGAAGAACTTTTCCGAGAGACAAAGTTGTTCAGATACTTATCAGGATCAAACTTCACCTTACCTTCCCTCTCACTTTTGGTGCTAGAGCAGATTTTGATTATAGTGCCCCCTAAGGACCAATCAGTATATTTTTGTATTGAATATAAGTTACCAGTACTATGGCCAAAGATATTCCTTGTGAGCATGATACTGAATAATCGTATTTTGACCCTATTTGTGACATCTTCTGTGTTTGACAGCCGGCTCCAGTGTTCCTGTTACTCTGGTTGAAATGGTTCCAGGAACACCGATCACTTCGCTGGAGCTGCCTTTACCGTTCACAGAGCTGAACGGTCACTGCCAAGAGAGCTGCACCGTTGAGTGCTGCAAGTTGCCGCTTTTTAACCCAGGTGAGAAATCCCTAAGCACTTCCCATGCAGACACACCAGTTTTACATTACGCTATTCTATAAAAAAAAAAAATTGTGTTTTTTTTGTGTTGCCATTTGTCATTTCTTTATAAGATAGTTTGACAGTAGAGAGATGGCAGCAAATAAGAGAGATGACATGCAACAACGGTTTTCAGCCGGACTCAAACCAGGGACAATGTGGTTCATTGTGGTCGATGCCACGGGTGAACCCCAAAATGGGCAACAAATACTTTGGACAGATGCAAAACCAGAAAATACAATTGACATAACGCACAATTTCCCATTTCCCACACAGTTTAACACAGGTGATAATCCAACTGAGCACATACCTGTTCTCAATTTGCTGTTAATGTTGACATTAACGTTACTGTTCAATCCCCAGCTGCCAGTTTGGCTAGCTAACTATGTTTGCCCAATTTTACCGTTTGGTAATCCTCCCAGAAAGATGCTTGAGATCACGTTCTGAATAAAACACCCCGGAAGGCAGGAAGCCAAAAAAACAACTTCTCTGTCAAGCTAGCGTTAGCCGTTAACGTTAGTTTACGGTGTGCCAGTTTAGCTGGTGATCATGTTAACTGGTGATATTTGGTGAATATTCAACAAGGCCCTGCTTACTTTTTAAGAGCGTTCTGCTCTGCCTCCGCCCCTCGTGTGCCAGAGGTTCACATTTTCACGAAGTGTTTGCAAGTGAGACAAAATAATGGATATCGCTGAAAACATCACTAGTTTATGTGTAATACACGTCCGTTTAAGCATTATCCACACAAATACGACAGATATTGTATGAACGGAAAAAAATAAAACTAAACAACGCACTAGAGATCTAGCTGAGATTCGAACCTTGGATGTCATGGACAAAAAGGTTAACATACTAGCTTCTTCATCATCTATACCACTACACTAGACACTGCTGACATTATGTGTTGATTTCTATCTATATATTGGACTTTAATTGGACTTTCAGTCTAAGTTAACACAGGTCAACGTATGAGAGAAATATACGCCCATGTTAACTGGAGATATCACAATTTAACATGGGCAAATGCAAGCCTCGAAACAGTAAAGTAGGTTCATCTTTGCCTCACATACCAACACCTAACTGATATACAACAAACTGGCATGACCCCACTAAACACTTTATTCCCTTTTGGGGCTAAAAATGAAACACGTCAGTCATGCGCAAACGTGATCATTTATCATTGTTATTGTGGGCCATCTCATACGAAGAATGTGTAGGTCTATCTCAGCACAAACAGTCTCTTTCAACCTGTGCCACAAGTCAACTGATTATAGTTGTGTTTAATTTTATTAGACCCATATTAGGGTATGTCTGTGTCGCGATTCGCGATTTTTGTCTTATGGTAGCCTATACACTATTGTTATGACCATATGGCCATTGAATGTTTTGCAGCAAGGTGCTGATCCTCGTTTTCTCTCCGGCGACTAAGTGTTATCTTAGTCTTGGTTAAGTTATGAAGTGAGTTGCAGCAAAAGTCTAGTGATTTGAAGTGAAGAACATATGAAGCTTATTTTCTCCGAGTTTGACTTTTATTTATCCCACACATCATTTGTTGGCCTACTTTGATGACACAAAATGGTCATTATGGTATATGATTACAAAACTTTGATGTACTGAGAGAGTTTGATAACATTCAGATGTTGCTGTTTCAGATTCCTAATATGAAAAAAACACAACTATAAGCTAGTATGTTAACCTTTTTGTCCATGACATCCAAGGTTCGAATCCCAGCTAGATCTCTAGTGCGTTGTTTCATTTTATTTGTTTCCGTTCATACAGTATGTGTGTCGTATTTGTGTGGATAATGCTTAAACGGACGTGTATTACACATAAACTGGTGATGTTTTCAGCGATATCCATTATTTTGTCTCACTTGCAAACACTTTGTGAAAATGTGAACCTCTGGCACTCGAGTGGCGGAGGCAGAGCAGAACGCTCTTAAAAAGTAGGCAGGGCCTTGTTGAATATTCACTGATTTTATGCAAATATCACCAGTTAACATGATCTCCAGCTAAACTGGCATAACGGATTAGCGTTATTATTTTTTACTAGCGGTTTGGTTCATAATAATATCCCGCGGCTGGTGGGTACGAGGCGTGAATCTCAAGTTTGTCTTCAATAGGCAGACCTTTAAATGTGTGCTGTAGTAGATAATCCACATCGTTAATGTTAAACACAGTTAATTAACAAAAAAGAAATACTAATGGCTGACAACTAGCTACGTGCAAATGACAACAGAACAGGCAATCAGCTTTGGGCATGCGCATTGTTGTTTTCCCACACTTCGGGCACTTGACGTGACGTTGTGGGCGTGCAGCCCAGAATAATGATAACAACAAAAAATATAAGATTTTATGTTGTGCATTAATCCACAATTAATTTAATTTCTAAGCAACTAAGTACCACTTAGAAACCTTGAATAGAAGAATGGAAAAAGATAACGAATGTGGGCTATATGTATGAAAATACACCATGGCCCTCACAGTCACCAGAACTCAACACCTCTAAGCCATCACCAAATTGTCAAATGGGGGAATATCTTTTGGTAGACTGGTGTTCATCCCACCAGTAGTGTCAGACACTTTATGTTGGTGTTTTCCTTTAAACTTTCAAGCATCGTATATTAGAGTGAAAAATGTATTCCCTTTTCCAACTCTTAATTGTCAATATTCATTTCCCATGCTCATAAATGCTTTCAGCCCCATTAAAATGGCCATAAATTACATAAAGTGTAAAGCATGTTTGATGTAACATTACTTTGAAGAATGGTCACACTAAACATTGATTTTATTATCCTCCTCAGATGATAATGCGGTCAGTTGCGTCACACAAGACAGCGTAGACATCATCCTTCCTATAACTCCACTGAAGCCTTCGGTTTCATTCGCTGAATCCAGCCACACGAATGGAAGTGCCGGATACTGCACCGGCAACTTCCTCAGGAGCTACTCAGAGCCACAGGAGGATGAGTGGTGTGGGACATAATCAAGTAGATGTTGGTGTAACAGTATACTGACGGAGCTCAGAGTCCCCGTCCAGTTTGGGGATGCTGCAACTAGTTTTCAAACCTCAAACTGAACCTATTTATACCAAAGAAACTAAAGAGTAAGGTTTCACTTTTCCAGAAGAGTTGAAGGTGGCTGATGGTTTGCTGCCCCCTGCAGGACTTTAACGAGAAGTTCAGCTCAAGTGATGTGATATTTCTGTATTGCATTTACAATAAAGCAAACAGCTAAAAGGTATTTTTCCAAAACACTGATGGAGATTTGTACTTGAGTCAGTCCTTTTAATGTGAATGAGTTTTAGATAGGAGCTTCACAAGTAAATGCACTGCTGTCTGTGTTTTTAGCTACAGCTCAGTGGTGTCTATTAGATAAGTCTATATTTATAATGCTATATTTTTCTTACTTTTCTTTTTCTGACAAATCCTATGAAAAGGTCAAACCAACAATGAATATATCCTTCCAACAAGTATGTATGTGTAGTCAAAGCAGCTTATTATTCTTTATGGAGCTCCAGTGTCGTCCAAACACACTCAGTGAGTGACACTTGTGCACTGTGTAACCTGTTACTTCATTACCATGAATGTGGGCACTGTATTTTATTATGCTGCTGTAAATATGTACAGTTAACGCATATTAAGCCGCAGCAGAAAAAAGCCCCCAACAAATGCTGTATTTACTCCTGTTTGAGTAACTATTGCTAAAAAAGGATTCTGGGGCTTAACCTTTATAGTAAATCATGTATTTTGTAATTATAATTTAAATGATATCTCTTTTTTTTAAAAGTACATTGTAATAAAAAATTATAAACACCACCCTTAAGATATGCAACACACACAAAATTTGGAGAATGATGTGATGAATTAAAGAGGCAGCAGTGATGTCTGACAGATGTAAAATTTGTTTATAACATTGTAAAGATCGATAGTGCAATATGAGGAAGTGTGTAGTGAATGTTTACACAAGCCATTCTCAGTTAGTAGTATTAGTACCATCAGACAGAGGCAATTACCATGTATTTTCACAGATATTCGGTCTTATTGTGATATTTCAAAATAATGTTGATTATAATTTAAAAAAAAATGATAAAAATGATTCAAATGTTGTACCGAGTACTTAAAGAAGTATTTTGCCAATGGAAAAGGGGTCTTTTCATAAAACTTGTCTGTTTTTAAATTGGTGCTACAAGGCCAGAGACAACTAAGAAAAGGGGCTGTGGTATTCCCTTTGCTCAAAACGTTCTAAAAAAACAAAAACTACAACTACCAAAATGCACTGCACCTCACCAAAACAATAAAGGCTCCTGCTGGTGGGTGACTAGGCTCGTTCAAGATGAACTGCACCTCGCCTGTAAAGTGGACGAGAGCAGGCGGCAGCAGCAGCAGGGGGCGGTGACAAAAAGCCGCGGTCAAGTCAGACAGTTTCCAGCCTTAAGGCTGAACAGGAAGTCACAGAAACACTCACATCCTGTTAGGTCTGATTCCGATGTAATAAAATGTTATCAGACCCATATATCAGCTTGTACAAAGTCTACAGTTGTTTTTATTAAAACAGAGTAGCTTTCAAAATTCTCTACATGCAATCTGTTGCTGATGTCAATAAACAACAGACTGTAGATGATCCGTAATCTGAACGGATTTAGTCTCTCCGATTTCTAAATGTCACTATCAGCCACACTACATGTGTTCTGTACAGAATAAGTCTTTAAATCAGACAAATTCAAAAACAATAAAAAGTTTATATAAAACGTCATCATGTTGAGTCGATTCTGAACCAATCAGTTGTTAGATCAGCTGAGAGGCAGGTGTTTCCCAGCATGCCCTGGGTCCGCCTGGGTCTTGCTGTCGGTGAAGAGCAACTGCGCTGCCTGCGTCTCAAACCTGCGGGCGCCTTGATCTGAGGTTACCGTTGCCCAAGTGTGCATGACGTCAGAGCAAGTTGGGATCAAGTCGGACACAAATCTAACCGGCATGCATTGGGAACGCTGGGGATGATCGATTCTGCGCAGGCCTGGCTCATCTCGAACAAGCCTAATGCGAGCACCTCACAGATATAATATGGTGACCGGCTGGTAGCAAACAATCTTGTATTACAGCTAAAAGATGCTTCTGAAAAACATCTAGGTGAGTTGGTTGGATGATGTTTATATTTGATCAGCACTGTCTAGTTTTACAGTTTAATCTTAATTCAGTCTAAATTTGAGAGAGAGAGAGAGCAAAACGCATCATTCGCCGGCGTTTCGCTGGGAGATGAGCACGGAGATCTGGGAGCTGGCAAGATGGAGGGGAAGTTCACCATAGTTCATTTACGCGTTATTCTGGATCCCACGCAACTTCTAGGCAAGTCCCACCCTACGATGCAGCCTGATTGGTTGGGGTTAGGCATTGACCTCTAGTAGTTTAGGATAGCCAACTGGTCAGGGATTAGGACCTTAAAAAATTTGGTTCCGTTACCTTGCGTAAGCATGGACACCTGGCCAATAGTAGTGTGTGAATTCTATTGAAGGGCGGGTCTTGCCTAGAAGTTGCGTGGGTTCCATAATAACGCTTCATTTACATAGTACCCACATTGTTATGATACAAAGCTGGTTAAAATAGGCAAATTATCCCTTTAACTGTATTCTGTTAAGAATAATTTCACTAAAACATATTTTCAGTTACTTCAATCAGCCTTCTTGAAGACTTGCTTGGCAACAATGCCCTGAACTCTCATCTCCTGCAGAGAGGAAAGAAACATCAAGGGGAGGAAAGAGAATGAGGGGGGGGGAGGTGTAAATGAATAGTAAGAATTAGTAAAACAGTTTGGCACATCAAAGGAGAGATTAATGACTAATACACAAACCATCCAAAATACAGTCCCATCCTCAACCCCACTTTGACCTCGTAATTAATCTTCCACTCTTTCAACGTCTGCTTATTTCCTCCATTGAACCCACTCCCCCCTTTCCTCCTCCAACTTCCCACTTACTCATTAACTCTTTATTATTCTCTCGCTGCTCTCTTCTCTTGCTTTGTGTAACCTTTAAAATCCACCATTTTAGAACCTGATCCCCGCTGGCATTTCTTTTGCAATTCTCCCCGGAGTTTGGACTTCAACAACACATTGCTTTGTCCTAACTGCAACAGAGAAATCCTGCGAGTTATTTAGCTGAACAATGCTGATTGTTTGAGGTCTTAATCAGCGCTGATAGATTATCTATAATCTTAAACTCTTTTACAACCAAAATGTTAAAGAACCATTCTTCTACCTTGGTCCTGTGGTAATTGTTACACTTTATCAAGCTGTGCATTCAACAGTCTTCTTCCTCTTTTGTGTTTGCCTTCCTTTGCAGGGTCCTACTATTCCCCCTCAAGCATGCACAAAGCTCCACAAACCCTTTAACAAAGAACTTCTTCACACAAAGACAGTGTAGTGCAACATAATAAGGCAATGGCAACTTTCAAACCCTGTCTTATTTGCATGTCCTCCTCTCATTTAGCATTTCAATTTTAGCATTTATTTCCTTTTATGTTTTAAATAAATTTTTTCCTTGTTCCGTATCCCTCTCTCCCTGTGCTTTGGCCTCTTTCTCACTTCCTTTCACTCCATCCATACATCCTTACCAAATGCAGCTTGTCACCTTCCAGCCAGTGTGTCCAGCCTCGTCCATCTTTCTCGCCTCGCTGTACACAAACCAGGTTATCTCCTTCCCAGCTCACTGTAGTCTGCATGAGCACAGAGATGTTGTGCAGTTAGTACATAAAGTAGCTCACATGAGTCTTTGTGCATTGCAAAAGGGCATCAATAAGTTAAAAAACTCTCTTTTCTTTTGCTTCCGTTTGCTCATTTGTCTTGTTTTGGTCAATGTAAGATAATGGTGCTCATTCTGATTCATGCACTTGTTTCCTGAATGGTGGTTACAGCACAAAAACACAGCAGTAGCTTGGATGACGTTGCACAGACATTCCTAATTAAAAACACACACAGCCAACTTGTATAACAAGTTATGATACTGTATACTCACAGTATCAGCAAGCCTGTACGCATCTCCAAACAAGTCAATGTGAATATTCAGAACAACAACATCACCACCACACACCTGACAGGTACGACCGTCCACTGGTCTCAGGTCTTCAGTGAATTCTTCTCCGATAGTGAAATCCATGTTGAAGTTCTTGAAGGTGGTGAGAGTGCGGATCTTCATGGCCCCTGTGGCCACTTCATGGCTGATCTCTTTGGAGGGCTTCAACAGACACACAATCTTCCTCAGGGCAAAATTAATATCTAAGAAAGAAGATAATTAATAATACAATTAAATATAACATGAGCTATACGTGTGTGTGTGTGTGTGTGTGTGTGTGTGTGTGTGTGTGTGTGTGTGTGTGTGTGTGTGTGGGGTCATAGAAAGGACATGGTGGTGATTTCATTTCACTAGTGCGCGGCTGGAAATGAAGATGATCCACATTATGAAAGATTTAAAAAATACCTCAAAGCAACGAAAATACACAAGTGTACACATAAAAGTGCATAACAAGTCTGAATGTAGATCGAGGGGTTTAATAAAGAAAATGAATTGTTTTAAGGGTAACAGCTTTGTAAGCTACAATAATGCCACTGAAAGAGTCTTACCTAAAGCTGCGAGATAGGCGTCCATATTAACCTGATCCACCATATGAAACGTGCCGGAGTAATTAGGTTTAGACATTTTGTTCCTTCCAAAACTCCAGACGAGCTGAAATCGCTACTTCTCCTTATGCTTTATTTCCTCGACTCGAGTCTGGATCCCAAAGAAGGTTTGCTGCCGCCGTGTTTGATTTCAGTTTTACTTACGCAGCGTTTTTTTTTGGACAAGTAAAATGAGACTGTTGCACGGTGTTTCTTTGCTGCAGGCTGCTCTTCAATGGAAGTCCTCTCGGGTGGAGACTCGCACTGGATTTATGGAATCATTTCCAGTTAGCTGCGACTCTCTGAGGCTGAGAGTTTTGCAGAGGAACCGCAATGCTTTTACTCAGAGGGATCAGTTTAACCAGAGGCGGTGCTTCGGATCCCTGAACATGTGGTGGGTGGGGTGAAGATGTAGCCTACTGAGCAGACACATGTACAGAATTGTGTTTA